>NC_052063.2:12726427-12794142 GCF_903992535.2 Arvicola amphibius | reverse complement strand
ACCTTAATCTGCTCTTCCTATGACGACACATGTCATAGTGGGTCAGTGCTCACCCTAATAAACCAACCAGTGTCCAGACATTCACCCTAATAAGCCAACCAGTGCTTAGTGCTCGCCTTAATAAACCAACCAGTGTTCAGTGCTCACCATAATAAACCAATGGGTGCTCAGTGATCACCCACTGAACAGTGCTCACCCTAATAAGACAATCAATGCTCAGAGCATAACCCAATAAACCAGTCGGTGCACAGTGTCTACCTTACTGAATAAACTAACTGATAATCAGGACTGTGTGTATGGTTAAATATTTATTTGCATTAGCAAACGGAAAGTTTAATGCAGGAAATTAATCTCATCTCAGGTTTAACATCTGTTCTGTGTTAACTTTTAGAAGCCAGCATCCTATAGTATCATATTAAATAATCCTCAGTACTGGGTACAGGGGCCCATTTCCTGATGAGAACTGCTCTTGGGCCAACTCAGCCAGCTCTTCAGCTGAGGCATCGATGCAATGAGAATATGTGATAATCTGGAACCTACATCTCATGCTTTTTCAAACACTTTTCTGGTACTCAGTACTCCCAAACTTTCTCCTAATATGCCCTTGAGCTTGCTAATGGCACATGCAGAGACCTTTCCTCAAATTTCTCATACTCAAATCATCTCAAACCCACTGAACAGTGCTCACCCTAATAAGACAATCAATGCTCAGAGCATAACCCAATAAACCAGTCGGAGCACAGTGTCTACCTTACTGAATAAACTAACTGATAATCAGGACTGTGTGTATGGTTAAATATTTGCATTAGCAAACGGAAAGTTTGTCAAAGGCTCCTCATGGTATGGAAAAGACCCAAGCAAGGAAAGGTATAAGGCAGAACATACCAGAGTCAGACATCCCTAGTGAACTTTTTACTCTGTACCCCAAATAAAGAAGCAGTCCTGGCTGTCTTTATTCATCTTGTTCTCTGATGTTTTATCTAATACTTCATAGATGATCTACAGAAAAGTCTTCCAAGGTACTGCCTGGGAAACACTGTGTTCATGGACACCAGTTACTGAACTGTTAGTAGACACCAATTACTGAACATATACTGTGCATGGAGCAGGACAAGCCTCCCACTTAGTAGCAGCACCACCTTCACCTTCCATGGAACTATGAACAGAACCTTTATGCTTTCTGAGCATTGTTTTCTTCAAACTAAAACTATAATATAAACAATAACAAAAAGTGAGGGATGTAAAATAAAATAATTATATAATTACATACTTACAAAGTTTGTGTGTGCCATTTTCTGTTGCCTTGGAATTTTGATAGCTCAAACCTGAAGCTAAAAGCTGCCCTGCACCCCATATTCAAATAAGACATCGGTCAGATACTTCTCAATACCTGGGACCAGAATTCTTGTAGAGGTCACATGAAGACAGCCCAAACTTTTCTGCTGGGTCAACACCCCATCTTACCCTTTCATTCTGTATCAACAGATTCTGGCGAAGACTAATTAAAGAGGCACAATGAAAACCATGAGTAGCTAATAATCACAAGTCCTTTCTGAGCTTGACACTACCATCTACAAGCTAAAGAACATGCAGAACGTCTTATACTAAGGTGAACTGCAGGGAAACATTTCCATAGACTGTAGTTTATCCAAAGTAGGTAAGAAGAGGAATCAGACAGAACAAGACCCCGGGGATAGTTCTCTAAGCATTATGTTACAAACTTGGGTCTACCAGTAGATGGAGAATTTCAGGTGGATTTCTCAAAATTCTGGACTTCAACTCTTTCTTACAAGGAAAGTGATAAGCACTCTATATAATCTGTGGATGTGCTAGATTAAAATGGTCTCAGTGGAAAAGTTTCTTATCTTTCCTCTTCCCTAATACTTTAAAAGCTCATTTTTCCTAGGTTCAGAGAGATTAATGGTGACATTAAATGGCCAAAATGGCATCTTGAGTCAAAACTCCCAAATAAAGTTAGGTATTCAATATACACAGACTTGTCATCTTGGGAGATCACAGATGACTTGCACAGCATGCAAGTCTCTATTGAAACACTGAAACAGATTTCAGAGCTCAAAGCTCCTGTTTTTATTGCAAGACTAAAATTGAATATTGATTAGAACATCATCCAGTGTCTTTAACACTGGGAGCATTTTGAAGAGCCATGAGACTTAAATCTTGCAAAGAATGAGATAAGCAAATGAGACTATATTCTTATAACAAATTGCCTGGTGGATAGTTTCTGTCATATTTTATTATTAGACAAAATATTCTCTTAAACTTAAGACTGTAACAGAACATGAATGAGATCTCATTGTTCAATGTTATTTAAAACTATGTCATATTAACTGTTTTTAAAGCACTGGCATGCAAGACATCTTCGTGCTTATATACATTTGATTATATTTATTTTAGCATTTAGAAACAAGAATCTATGTATATAACTTTGACATTAGTAGTAGGAAAGTTGGAAACCCCCTAGAGGGAAGGCTGGGAACAACCAGGGATGAATAATAACTTAACCCAATGGATCACAGTGAGCTTAATCAACAGTAATGGAGGCCATTTCAGATCTTTGGAGACTGGCCAACTGTAGGGTGACTGTGCCTGCATATTTGCTATGGAGAGCATCAGCCCTCATCTTCATGCTCAGCCATGCGAAGACACAAACTGAGGGTTATCTGAAGGCAGCATAGGTTGGCTAGACCTAAATAAGAATTTGTTGTTAAAAAGTCCTGCTGCTTGGATATCTGCTTTCAGCCATCAGACATCAATGGGGCTTGTTTAGTCTACTTATTACTGATAATGAAAAAATATACACAAACTCCTACTTATCATGGTGTCAAAGTAAAATCCTTGAACCAGCTCACCTTGCTGGCATCTTCTTCCTTTAGTTCTTTGTCATCCTCTTTCTCCTCTTCCTCTTCTTTCCCTCCTCCTCCTCCTTCTAAAACAGGTTTGAAGTTTAGTCTAGATCCCATGTCATTGATAGTGCTATCTTTATTCAGAGCGCTTCTCCCTTTTTCATTAAATCTTTCTGGAACCATCTTCAGAGACACACCCAGAAGTGTGTTTCTGTTCCTGTTCAGTTGGTAGTGAAGAGCAACCATCACAGCTGGAAGGAGGATAGTTCCTGGGAGAAGGTCTTGGCATTTCATTCAATCAATAGAAATAAGGGTCACAAAGATTTGCAAACATAGTCAAAATCATGTGTTTATTTCTTTATTGTTGTTGTTTTCCTGAAAAGTGGGCCAAATGAGAAAGGGGGTATGTTGAAAAAGTAATAAATTAAGAGGAAACACAAAATTCTTACCTTTGAAAAATCAGACTTTTTAAATGTTGCTAAAAGTATATAAATGTAATAAGAAAGTCTACTTACAGTGAGCAAAAAGCATGAAGAAAACAACTTTGAAGCACCATCTTGATAATGATAAATCTACTTTGTATAGAGCTTTTCTCATAAGACACAATTTTTACAGTGGTAAATTAAATCTACATCAAACTAAAAACAAATTATGGATGCCATTTATAGATGTAAGCTTTGTATGTTCATTAATAACATACTCAGGGTAAGGAAAATCTATAAAATTTTTGACTCTTACATTTTTATTTAATGTTATCTCATAGTATGAAGAATTTTATCATATAAAGAACCATTTGTGTTGGTTACATACACATTTGAAAACCAAAGAAACAACAAAGTTTCTTTTTTTTTCTTTTTTCTTTTTTCTTTTTTTTTTTTTTTTTTTTTTTTTTTTTGTTTTTCGAGACAGGGTTTCCCTGTAGTTTCTAGAGCCTGTCCTGGAACTAGCTCTTGTAGACCAGGCTGGCCTCGAACTCACAGAGATCCGCCTGCCTCTGCCTCCCGAGTGCTGGGATTAAAGGCGTGTGCCACCACCACCCGGCTAACAACAAAGTTTCTAATGGCACATCCATCATATGAGACTTTTTAGATATAGTATTGTATTACACAGATCATAACAACATTTTCTATTATAGACATAAATATTGACTCTCATGGTCCAATGAATATAGAGACTCTAGAAGCTAGCATTGCATTTTTATGAAGAACACTGGTTTTATGTTGATAGTTTATAATGTACACAAACAGCAAATTAGAAATTAAAACATCAACTATTATAGCATTATTAGCAAACACAGCATCTATTAGCAATGATTTAGTTGTGAGTGATTGTTCCACCTACCTGTACTACATTAGAGTATGGTACTACTCCTGTATTGAGATGCCTGCACTACAGGACCATTCAAGAGCTGGGCAAGGGCCTGAAGATTTAAACACACAAAGACACACAGACAGAGACACGGGTCATCCCTGAAACAGGAATGCCCCCTTTATTGTGTTTAAGGGCAGCTTATATAGGGATCTTTAACTGATAGCCACACCCCAGCCAAACCCACCAGAAACCATTCTCCTACCATCAGGAACTCCTGAGGGTCTCCTGCTCAGAGCAGCTGCAAGCATAACACATTGTTTACAAGAAATTCAAGATCTGGGGGTCCACAGCTCACAACAAGTGACCCTTTTCCACTCTAGGGTCAAAAGTAGTCCTTTTCAACACTGACAAAATGCAGTCAGATTTTTCTTTGGGCCACCAGCTCAAAAATAAAATGGAGACTTATTATAAATTATGAAAGCTCGGCCTTGGCTTAGGCTTGTCCTACTAGCTCTTACACTTTATTTATTTTAATCTGTCACATGGTGTTAGCTCTCTTTCATCTTGTACCTCCCCTTTCCTCTCTGTCTTGCAACTCTGACTTTCTTCCCAGAATCCTCTCTGTCCCCAGAAATCCCACCTAACCTCTTCCTAGCTATTGGTTGTTCAGTTTTTTTTACACCAATCACAGCAATGTATCTTCAGAAAGTGTACAAATATCCCACAACAGCAAAAAACCTTTCATATTGAAAAGAACCCCATAAGCCACTCAAAAGTGAGTCTCTGTGAGCTAGTGCTTGATTGTTTCTTAAGTTAAAATTGTTATATTAAGTTTGTCTACAAAAAAATAGTGTGGTAATTTCCTGAGCATTTTAAAAGGATATGATAACATGTTATTTTCCATTTATAGTCAACATGTTAGGTATCTTCATTTGTTAATACTTCACACAGCTTTTTTGTCTCTTTGAGGGAGATGTCAAAGTTTACCAAGATCCCGGATGTGACATTTTACCAGGTTGGTTCTGCCTCTGATCCCCCCAGGAAACTGAAAACTGAAATAAAGATATTAGACAAACTAAGTCTCCATAATTTCTTATGTCCCGCAGCCTTCAAAATCATGTTCCTCAATTGTATACATGAAAGTATGCCAGGAAGATAAAATCATTACAATATACCAATAAGACAATATTAATATGCATTATTTTAGAGATATTCTGATTAATTAAACTATTTTTATTATCACTCATTTTTGTTACCTCTTCAAAAAGTCAATAAAATTATTTTTTTAAATCTTGTTTTAAAGAAAATTCATATTCCCCCACTGCTTAAACTTCACCAAGAGAGAACCGATTTCAAATTCGTGCATTTTAGAGATAGAGAATACCTCCAAAATAAATACTTTAATGAGAGTAGAATTTATACAAAATAGGATTCATTTGGTCAAGGTTTTGAAAAGTTACCATGTTAGTTTGGGCTACATAAATCATCCCATGTATCTCAGACAATACAAAGAATACATTCAAAGCAATGGGGAAGACACAGGAAATGATGAATTCAATTCAAAACTGGTTTGAGATTACTCAGACTCTGGTCATCTCCTAGGGGTCCTGTCAGAATCTATAGAACATACTTAAGTGGGAAGATTGAGTCTTAAAAAGAAATGGTCTACTCAAAGTCAGTGTAAAAGACCCTAGTGAAGTGGTATCACTGTACGGAGGCTAGCCCAAGGTACCTAGGGAAATCACAGGACCGTATGGAGGCTAGTTATTACTGATGCTGGCATTGAGGGGCCTGCTTCATCCTAAACGAAGTAACAGAGACTCGGGGAGGAGATCTTTTATTCGACTATACACTGCTGAAAAAATCAGTTAGAGATGGTCTGTCTTACAGAAAAGTGATTCATTTTTCCATTTTTGAAAAGGGAAAAATAGTCTCCGAGGTGGAGGGTAGGGGGCATTCAGGATCTTTCACCACAAGTCACTGTTGAAAAAGCTCTCAATCCTTCCTATTCTCTGCTCACTGTGGTGACACACTAATCTTGCAAATAAAAAGGGTGATAGGCAAAATAAGGAGGAAACTCAAGTCCTCCCAGGGACTTAGGGGACTTTGTGACAGAGAAAGCTTGCTAAAGATTAAGCAAAAGGGAGCTAGGTGGGGCAGGTAGGGCTTTGTTTGTGTGTTTCAGAGCCCCACAAAGGATAGACTGTTTCTTCCGGGTGAGCCACACCTCCTCTTTTATAAGAATCTGCCTTCTTTTCCCTCTGTAATTTTTCGTCTGCTCTGTTACAGCAGCACTGAGGAGCTTCCTAGCATGCTCAGCCCCACTGGGGAGGGAAGGCAGCATTACAAGATCCTAGCAAAGTCCTTGTTGCCCAATGCGATCTGCAGGCCTTGGCAGAAAGGCAGAACCAACCTGCAGTTAACCTGGCTGGGAGAGAGAGGCAGGCAAATCCGCCTTCTTCATTTTCAAACTTCCTCCAAATGAGTACTGGATGTTTCCGTAAATGGATTCCACACAGATGAGGAAAACCGAGAGTAGCATTTTAGCTAAGAACCGAGGCAGGTTCCTTAAGGGATATTGTCCTGTGTATATGGAAGAGAAAACTACCACCTCTTTAGAAGACTGTTAATGCATTTTCATATGTTCCCCACCTCTGGCCTCTTCTTTTTCAGTTAAAACTCTTGAGAAATGTGTGCGGTGCTAGTCAGTCGAGATCACCAACTAGTTTCAACTAATTCTTTCAGTTACCCTAGAGTAAATATGACTCAACACAGTACAGAACTGGACATGCCCCAAATTGTCTCTGTCCTCTGTCTATAAAGGATAATAAAACAGCAGCAATTGGTCTATACAGAAAAGCTGACCTAATTCCTTCCTGAGAGCCATGATTGAGCCTTGAGGTGGGAGGGAGACCATTAGAAAGAAATACTGTACTATAACGGAGGTAGGGTCCAGAACAGAAGCCAGGTAGACTGTGTGCCACCTTCTAGTGGCAGCGGAAAGTTCGGTGGCATGTGTTTTAGTTCAGCGTAGTGTCTGTGACAAGGAGCTATGGAGCACAGGGGAGCCAGGAGCCTCAAGTGGAGAGCTATCAAGTCCTAGTGCAGACTGCTCCTCAAACCCTCATCCCAGAGAGAGCTCCGAAGGTACGACCTGGTTCAGGCTCCAGGATCAGACTTGAAAGTGCCGGCTGGCCATCTTCTAACCCCTTCCATCCTTCCATTTGGAACATGAATGCTATTACCTTGAGCTATTAGGTGTCTGCTTTAATGTAGTTTCCAGGACGGCTATCTATTCGTTTCGGGTCCTTGTTTGTGGGGCACCATTGTCTCACAAATAATCCCAGTGCTCTCCTTATTGCCCTCAGGCAACGGAATATCACCATGCTTCCTTTTGCTGGTTGTGCCTTTCGCTTTTCAAACACTAAGAAGGGAGCACACCACAGGTTACCAGTCTCCTGGGAGCATGGAGCCAGGCAAAGAGGGACGGAGGGGGTGGAGCCCGCACAAACCCTCCACTTTCTGGTGATCTGAAGCTCCGTTATCCAAACCCCAAATTCTTCTCTCGGTGTTGTTTCTAGGCTAGACAGCTCTAACGACACTGTCCTTCCTAGTTATTCTTGCCATCACAAGTGAGGGAAAACTGAAATGTAAGTAGCTGAACACCAACAGGGAAAATTCTTCTTCCCACAGCATTTTAGACCTATGTCTATAGCACTATACTATCTCCATATTTTAAGTAACCTGTGGATTTGAGGAGTTAAGCAGACCAGATTCCCCATATTGGTAGTCCGTTGATTTACAAAAGCTATCCGTGACTCCTTTGTGCCTTCAAACCCTTCCAAGTCCTCGGCTTGTGGTTTGGTTTTATTTTTTTTCCCTGAGGTGTGACATCCTGGGACGCTATTAACTTGGTAAGCTCAGAAAAGTCCACGGACCTGAACCGGCAGTGGTGCAGGGTGGGGAATCTTGGCCTCACTTATAACTAGGAATAATCAAAACTCACAGTTGGCCACACCTGCCCGCCAACAGTGAGAGCAACAGCCGCTCATTGGCTAACGTGGGGTTTTTATAACAGGACTTTGAACAAACCAGGAAAAGGGGTAGTGGGAGGAAAAGCTGAGAGAGAGTGTGAAGTCGACTCCCCCCCACCCACCCCTCGGAGACCATTTTATGTTCATAGGTAGGGAGGCAACAGAAACCTGGTTCAACCCCCGAATCAGTCTCCTCAGGAGAATAGCATCTTGGTTAGCTAGGGCTGTCCTAACTAAATGCCACACACTGAGATGAGAGAGATTTCCTTTCTCACGGTTCTGGAAGCTGAAAGTAGAGACCCTGGTTTTGGCTCCCTGAAATCCTCCTGAGTTCTAAAGGGGCTCTGGTCCAATTCAGTATCTGTCTAAGTGTATGGCGGCCCTCTGATCTCCTCGCCAGTTCCTAGCAACCCTTTATTAAGAGGTAACTTCCCCGGGGTTAGAGAGAGCAGTCAGTCCTGAAAACGCTTGCCTTGCAAACACGGGAACCCGTGTTTCATAAGTAGAACCCACATCAAAAAGCCAGGTGTGGTAGCAGGCCTCGCTGGCCAGAAAACAGCCTAATTAGCACATTCTGGGATAATGAATGAACCTTTCTTAAGGAACAAAGTCCACTGTGCCTGAGGAGTGAGAGCCAACCGCTGACCATGTTGATAGGGTTGATCTCCACACATGTGTGCATGTATGTGCACATGTACCTGTGCATCATCACATGCAATACATCACATGATCTCATGTACACACTATCCTTGCTATACATACTACATATGCACACATGCTATACATGCACACACACAAGATGTTCTCATGTACATCCTATGCTTGCTATACATACTACATATGCACACATACAATACATGCACACACACACAGGACTCATGCACACATTCCCCTGCAGCACCACCCCATACTTCAATGGCTCCACAGCCAAAGTGTTCGTCAGTGTTCACAATCTTGTTTCTGTCTTACCGATTTCCCCAATGACATGGGCGTTTTGGAGAGTACCCTTTCAAAATGACTTTTAGCCATAAATAGCCAGTTTACTTCTAGTAACCTCTCCCCTTTCTTACTACCAATAAGTAATTCTCTTCCAACTCTTCAAGAATAAGAGCAGTCTTTCTCATTCCTTTGTGCCCACATTCTGCACTGTCAGGAACGCAACAGAGTCTAGACCGATTGTTCCATAAAATATAAATGAACGGATGTGGGAATTGCTTCCACCCAGAGAACACTTTTTGGAAGAATATGCTTTCAAAGATTTTGTTGTACCAGGGCTAATTTAAAACACACAAACAGAGGAGTAAGCATTCATTTTGAAAGGCCTAAGTGTCTGAAGCCATAATGTTGTTTATACTGATTTGATATATACACAAAGCCATTTTATAGGAACTTTGGCCAAGGTTATTTTGCCCCAGGGAACTGTTATAAAACGTATGGCTGGAAAAACAGAAATGTAAAATAAGAGGTGAAAATGAGGCATTGGGCGAGCTGTTCATTATCTAATAAACACAGAAGGGAAGCAGAAAGCTGAGGAGCCTCCAGGATCCATTAGTTCTCCTCTGGTAAGACTCAAAGTCCACAACGGTTTAGGAGGCAGAAGAAATAGAAGTGAGAAATATTGGTGTGAGCTGTGCCCGGGCAGGGAAAACGCGGCACAAGGCCAAAGTGGGATGTACTCCCTCCACACTCAGTGACTTTCAAGAGTCCGTCTTATTGCTTTAAAGAAACTTGCAATCCACTAGCCTACCTCCCCACCTCTACCCCCAAGTCCCCTCACCTCAGGACTGCAGGGAACGTGGTGGGCTGCAGTTTACAGACTCCGAAGCAATATTACACAATACAGTGTTCCAGAACTTCCACGGGTGATACTGAAGGGAATACCACCTCCCAGGCGCCCCCATCCCTTCTGTTTCCAATGTTTTTCTTTGATTTTCACTAAATTTAAGACAGTGGGGTCACAAGCCCCCACTTTACCCAGCATCTCCCCAGTATTTCATGTTTGTATGAGTGGAGCAACGTTACCATTTGAACATTTAGAGATGGACCGTGCATTTCCACATTCATAGGCTGAAATCTTAAACCCTGAAGTGATGTTATGATTTTTAAAAAAGGCCTTGTCAGTAGGCTTAGTACCTTCACAAAAAAGGCCCCCAGGGCTCTCCTTCACTCCTACCATTGTGTAAGAACAGCGGAGCAGGGAATATAGCCATCAGTGACCCAGCAAGCACTAACTCTCCAGCTACTAAATCTATCCACACCCAGGACTTCCCAGCCTCCAGACCCAGGAAAGTAAAATGTATATTTTATAAACCACACAGCTTATCCTTCTTTTGCAGTGGCCCCAGAATGAGTAAAACAAAGGCTCTCCCCATGGATTTGCTCATACAGATAGGTTTGTCCTTCACCACCTAGACTTCTGAGTTCATGCCCTGTCTAAATTCCAGTCATCACTATGCGCAAATCAAATTTAGCCAGAATGGCATCAGCGGGAGGATAACAATGGTGAGTTTTCCTTCATGCTCCATTGCTAGTCTGCTGCGTTCAGCCACCAATTCAGTGAGGACAGCCTGAGATTACACTTCTGTCGAGATGATTATCAACAGCACCGCTCTAAGAGGACCTGCTTTGGACTGTCACATGGTCACCCAAGTTGCATTATCACCTGCCAGGCTCTTCATTATCTGTCCCTTGCATCAGTATCCACTCTGATTTGCGCCATTTCCACCTCCAGTCCCTAGCCATACCTCTGGCTTTTTGATTGTTTTCATTTTCCAGAATGATTTCCTCTGTGCTGTTGCCCTGTGTCTTCTCCTTCTTCTCTTAGATACCTACTTCCTCCTCAGGTCTTCTTTATTTTATTTTACATTTTATTCTTTTCAATTGCATTTAAATGACTTTTTTTCCCATTTGTTTTAGATAAAAAACCTGTTTCCCCTCCCTCCTCTCTTCCTGTCCCCACCCCTTTTCCCATCTACCACCTCCCCATCGCCTCCTCCTCCTCCCTCTCCACTCAGAAAGGGGCAGCCCTCCCATGGGCTTGCACAAAGCATGAATCACCAAGACATGGCAGGACTAAACTCCTCCCCTTACCCGTAGATTACCCATGAGTTAGTGCAGCAGGGGTAACAGGTTCCTAAAGTCAGCTAGGTGTCAGGGGAGAGGTCCTGCTCTTCCCTGTTAGAAGCTACAGGAATGTCACACCCATGCAGGGTCCTTAACTGTTGTTCCAGCCACCCATGAGCTCCCTTAAGCTCAGATCAGCTGTCTCTGTGGGTTCACCCATCCTGACTCTCCTGGCTGGTACAATCCCTCCTCCCTTTCTTCTGTAAGACTCTTGGAGCTCAGCACAGTGCTTGTCTGTGGATCTCTACCTCTGCTTCCATCACCTGATGGCAATTAGGGAAGTCATCAATTTTTTTTTTTACTTTTGCAGTATCTTATGTGACTTAAAAGAGCTCTCTAACACTTCCATCCCAAAGAAATTGTATGTTTAGTGACATACAATTGTTTTGTAGGCTTCCCCACATTACCCTGTGTTAGTTCTAACTCAAGAGTCCTTTTCATCTTGACATAATATATATATTAGTACTAAATGAAATAGTAACCATAGGAAATATGCATACAATGACCTCAGATAAATCATAAACAGTCTTTAAAAAAAAACACAACTCCTGAGTGGTCTCTACATTCCCCACCATGGATGGAGCAATAAATACACCACGGAGATTTGTGTAAAAGGACCCCATACCTTTCTCTCCTGTGGGACTAGGCATACCTTCTGTAATCAAGCAAAGTCCTGTAGTCAAATTCACACAAGGTCGTTGCGACCTATGAGCTTCCTTACTGCATGAGTGAGTTACCCTAGCCTCGGAATAGCTGTCCGAGCCAGCTTTTTCTTTCTCTTAGAAGTACCAAGAAGGAAAGATTCCTTCTAGAGTTATGTGGAAGACAACTCCTCTGAGCAGCAATTCCCCTCTTGGTTGGGGAGGTGCCACTGGCCTTGTGCCATTATTGACCGTGCTAGAGGATGATGATGTCATAACTCACGGCTGAAGTCCAGTTTATGAACATATTCATGGTTCCCAGCGCTTCTAGGGCGTGGCAGTAAACTAGGAGAAATAAGAGCGGAAGAGAAGAGTGCTGTGATATATTAGAATCCAAGTATTCAATTCCTCCTCCCGAACCCTTATTCCTAAATCTCTCCAACCAGTTCTAACAGCATCAAGGCCCAGGGAGCAACATGAAGACACATGCATGTCTTATCATTATCACACAGAAAGTCTACACAAGGTGTAGGATGCCAAGAATTAGGTTTATAGCAAAATTTGCAGAAAGTCATGGTTGAGTTTGATGAACATTTAGTCCTGAAGGTTAATGGTGGTATCTATTCTGTAAGAATTAATACTCTGTAATAACTGGCAACAAAATACTGCATTTTGCAAGCTGCCACATCCATTATCAACTTACTTTCTGGTTTGCCACTGACAGATATTTAGCATGGAGCTTCAGAATTTCTTTCCCCACACTGACCCCAGAGCTCATGTCAGCCCATACCCAGGGACAATAACTGTGAGATTTTGGTGACATCTGTACAGCTGCCTTTTTCTAAGCATTGCTGCTATGTTCATTTAATAGCTGTGCAGGCCTCGGTCACAGTCTAATGAGTCCTATAAAATATTCAATACTTATTTGTTATTGCAATCAGGCGAAGCACAGCGTTGACATTCAAGTAAGTCAAGGAGCAGCAAAGCCGGAGTCTTCCAAGGACATTCGTGCTCCTACCCACATCATAGACTGGTTTAGAACGCCCTTTTCAAACCAGGCCTAAATCCTGTGAAGGCAAACTATAGTTGTTCGACTTTCAAAGACTCCACAGAAGACTGGATATCCCCACTGTGCATTTTATTTCATCAACCACAAACGGTTGCTAGAAGAATGTTCACAGCATTTTCTCTAATACTCTTATGTTGACAATGGGAGGTTCAAAGCTTTCCTAGGTAATTCTGTTGGTGGCAACCAATCAATCACCCTTGCTTAGAAATGACAGGCTTTCAAAATGCATGAAAGAAGAGAGATGTTGCTGGAAGAGTCAGATGCAAAGAAGCCCCACTGGATGCTCTCTAGGCTAAGGACTAGTTGCAGGATGACTTTATAATGTTGGTCCAATCAGTTATTTGGGCTTATTACTTAAGGGTTATGCAATATTTGGAGTTTAAAAAAATTCATAACTGTATTGAACTGATATCCATCCCAATCTATGTTTGAATTACAACAAGCCAGCTCTGTAGTAGTTAGGACATGATTAATGGTTGGAGATCCCAGTGCCTAGAAATGCCTGGCAAATTCACACAATCAAACAACTTGCTAAAACCACATGCTTATCAAACAGTTAATTTTTTTCAGCTATTTTCCCTTAGTTTTCATATTGAATACATCCCCATTGGATTTTTTTTGTTGGTGTAAATGCCATAGTTATAATGTTTGCTGTTTTATTAAGGACAGAATAATCATTTACATCTTATTCTTTTACGCTCAAGAAGATGACTCAGTGAGTAAAGATACCCTGCTGCCAAGCCTATAGAATTGAGTTTGACCTCACATGAAGGAGAAAACATTCTCGAGTATTCCTTTGACCTCCACATGCATACCTACACACATATGCACATATATATCTACAAGATGAGAAATGTAATGTATTTTATTCTTTGTTCTGAGGCCCCTTGTGACATTTTCTAGTTTCTACTAAATTTTATCCCTGACAATGCAATTTAAATGAAATTGTTTTATTATTTAAGTAAATATATTTAGAGTTTGTAAAAGCCAGGAAAAAAGGCAGCATAAATATCAGCTATAAGTTCTTTCTTTATTTTTAGCTCTCCTTTTTCCTTTGTTTCCATATTAGCCACGTTATCTGTTCTTCTTTATTCTTAATTGTAAACACTGTAATGACCTCTACTTGATCTTTAATGGTTCATCACAATCAAAATTGCATTTCTCCAAATTGTTTACCTCGTTCTGGATGATAATTTGATTTAGATGGTTTGTTTTAAAATTGTTGTCTTCATTTCCAGGTTTTGTTGCAGCCTGCAAAGTAAAATTTAGAATACCAATCATACTTGCATGATTCCCTTCTCACTCAATTTTTTTTATTTATCCTTATGTAATTCAAGATTTTTGATATCCCATGAGGTCTTTAGTTGCTTTTTAATGGTACTTGCCTTTTACTATTGATAACACTGTAAATCGTGCATTGGTTCGAATTCTTCTATGCTTTCAAATTTTCATATGATTCTAAGAAAATAAACTGTCCCACAGTGACCTACTCACAAGATAAAACTGGTCAAAGTGACAGGCAGTTATGAAGCCTATTGAGGAGACACCATTCAGCCGAGAACATTATCTGCACAGATTGCCTCTGTGCATAATGGGCTCAACAAAACCAACAGGATCCACACAGAAGATTCTTCTGGAGGGTCACAAATAAATCAAACGGAAAACATGGCAGTCAAGGAAGTAGTGACTGTATCCTATGGCATGTTAAGAAAGGCTCTGTGGACTTGTGCTTAATGGTATGCTTGTGTGCGCGTGCGTGCACACACACACACACACACACTTGTAGAAAAAGCTGCCATGGTTTCAGTTCAACCAAAATAGAAAAAGAAAGAAGAATCCCAAGGCATTGTTAACTGCAAGTTGAGAGAAGATGGGTGAGGAGTGAAGGAGTTGTAGCTCAGGATAAAATGAAGACGTGTTCCAGGAAGGAAACACTGGGAGAAGGTGCGAAGTATGGCTCCTGGGAAGAGAGAAGCAAGCGGAAGAAGATACCAGGGGTCATGACAGACATACTTCCTTCACCGTTTTACCCAACCGTCAATCCTAAGCAAGTACCCACTTTGTCATGATAGAACTGTTGTTTGGCTTGTTATTATTTGCTCTGGCTTATTGGCTCTCCAGACTCATTGGTGTGAATGTTAAAAGTCAAGAACTGCAACCGTTTCTCAACGAACATTCTATCAGTTATCAGTCAGCCCGGGATTGCTCCAAACGTGATTACAGAGGACAAGGCATCTTGTAGACATATGATTCTACATTTTACTGTTAATCATAACTCTGTTTCTTATCTGTTGTGTAGAGGCCTGGGGGAACCCCAGCCCTTTTCAGCTCACCATGCTCAAAGAGACACAGCCGAGGGATCTTCACATGTTTCTTCTTCCAAAAGGGTTTCCACAGAGGACAAAGTGTACACCATGAAGGTTTAAGACTCAGCAAATACTGAGTGAGAGGGGTTAAACATCTTAAAAGAATGACATACCCATTTTATTCAATTTGTTTCTGCCTCTAAGGAGTTTAGATGCATGCACACACAGAGAGAGGGGAACATTTATAAAATTGCTATTGTTGTTGTGTATATACTTTTAAACCAGACAAGCATAAAAACCAAGGAACTGGCCAAATGATTAATCCAGGAACAGAAACACCCAGCATAAGGAAGTGAGTAAGACAATAAAGTAAGGGTCTGGCATAAAAAGTTTTCGATGGTTAACGTCTAAGGGAGTTTAAAATACTAGGTCACAGCCGACAGACAAGAATCTTGCTGAGGCTCAGTTTATCACACTTGAATTTAATAAGATTGAATATTAAACTAAATTGTTAGCAGCTGGCCTTCTACCTAAACCTAGCACAGCTTCTGGGAGCTGTTGCATAGATTTGAAAAAGCTGTCCTAGTGTGCCTCAAATTGTTCTGAAGAGTTACCACTTTTCCAACTGAATTGTTCAAATTCACCTTCAGTAACGCAGGAGACATTTCTCCCCAGGAGTGAAATGTTCATTCCTTAAGGCAAGGGACATATCTTGCCTCAGTCTGGCTGTGAATCCCTAGTTCTGGTAGAGTTGTGTATACCATATTCACTATTCTTGGCCATGCTTGTTATGGAAGCCTTTCTCTGCAAACTACTCCTGCATCTTTGGGCAGGATCAGAGCCGTTTGTCCCAGAAGCCTTCTAGTGATTTCCACAATTAAATGTCACCATGTTCAAACAACGCTTCCACGGTTGGCACCAAAAAGTAGGAGGACTTTTTCTGGAGATCAACGAAGAACAACAAATGAAGTCATATCCTCAAGCTTGGGTAAATACTGGTCAAATCCACAACTTAAAATTCCTTTTAAGAACTAGATATGATTCTCACTGTCTTTATTTAGATCTGGGCCCCCACCCCACTTCCTTTGCAGGAAACAGTCTCTGTTTCTGTCAATAACATGGCTTTGTGTTACACATTTTGAGTTCAACTTAGCTTTTTCTCCTTTTTGGCCTGTTGAATTGATGGCTGAGGGGAAAATCAACGTTTACAGCCTGGCATTTTCCCATTTGGCAATTTTCATTTCCTGGAAATTTTGGATAATTCGCAAATTATGTGTTTTAATGTTCTGTCGCTAAGAGTGTATTTGGGGAGGTAAAAACACCTCTCCCTGCTGAACAATAGGTTGAATAAGGGAACATCCTGCAAGCAATGCTTTATCTGATGCAAAAAAAAACCCCAGCACACTGAATATTTATAATTTTAGTTGCCACACATCATGTGTATACATGTTGGAGTAATTATATACATATTTAAAGAGCAACCAGGAAAGATGGCTATGATTGTCACTCACAATGAGTAACTGATGAAAAATTTCCATCAAGCCCAGATGAAAATCTACAAAAACCCTTTGTAAAAAGCACCTTCCCATTCCCATTGCAACTGGTAGGTGTGTGTGTGTGTGTGTGTGTGTGTGTGTGTGTAAGTGTGTAATATCTCCACACGCTGTGCTTTTGAATCAAGCGTGAATATAGTATTTTTTTAGGCTTTCCTTTCTTTACTGAAAGGGTAATTCCAAGCAGGGAGATGCAGTCCGTTTCTGAGTTAGTTGTTTACAAAAAACACATGGTAATGTAACAGTGTATACGGAATTAAAGAGAAAATGTCAAACACGCCGTGACATCCAAAATACATTCAGCTGTTCTCTTTTACTATGGGGACTTTATTCCACAGCGGACTGCCTCCAAGACCCAGGGTTTTTGTGTGTCGGGTTAAAAATAGTCTGCCAAGCCTGACAACTCGCTTCTGATTGGCCTAGAGCAAGGGGCCGTTCAGCCAATGAGAGCTTCTGGGAACAAAAGCAATTCTTTTGTGTGTGTGAGATGCTCAACCCACGTCAAAACAGCTTCGGGCTGTAGAAATGATTTGGGTTGAGATTTAACAAGGTAATAATGCATTTCAGCCCTCTGAAAGGTTTGAAGCGGAACAAAGCGGGGGGTTGGGGTAGGGGGAGCAGTGAAATCCACAAAAGAAATGGAGCGAGCTCTCAGCTTCCACCGATGAATCCTGCGGGTGTCCGTGCTACAAACACGAGTCGTTTTCCTTTCTTTTCGGGAACTAAATTTTACTTACTTTTCAGGGATTTTCTCCTCTCAAACAAAAAGCCACCAAAGGCTTGTGACCAGTGAGTAAGTTTGTTGCTATGATTTGTTGACGAAGAGAAAAACAAAATATACAAAAAAACAAAGACCCACGAGCCGTAGAAGGTGGGAAGCGAAGATCCCAGAACTTTGGGCTTTCGATTATGGTTATCAAACACACCCCACCTTCTCCAAGACAGCATTTCTTGATCACGCACTGATAGATCCCAGATAAGCAAAACAAAGGCGGACTTGATTGGAGGCAGCTCTCGGTGCTGGCCGTCCTCAAGGCATCGGGCCTCTAGGCGGCGCTGTTGCACAATCGACGAAGCCCATCCGCGCTGTCATTTTAAATGCAGAAAGAAAAGGGACTTGGTGGGTACCTTTTAGGCACGACTAAAAGGTAGTGGGGTGTCGCTGTTTGAAACCCTCAAGCACGACTCTTGATCAACACCATGGGACAAAGCGTCCCAAAGTAACAAGAGTCACTACTCAAGGAACTTGGTGCGGAGAAGGACAAACGTTGCTACAGTAACCTGGAAACGTGACTTAAAAAATGCTTTCCTAAACCGCGTCGTGATTCTAATCTAGATTTCCTGCAAGAGTGGTGATTAAGAGGTGGTGCCTTATACTTTCCAGCGTTTTTATGTGAGAAACCTGATAATGTACCCAATCCAGAACATGCTTGGCCAAAGAATTCAGCTAATACATTATTTGCATATTTACCTCCGAGAGAACTAAGTGTTCAGCACACTGTTTTTCTCTTGAGTGCCGATTTCGCGATATAATAATACAAATGACACAAATGAAATTTAATAAACCTTGACTTCTGGTGTAGCATCTAAGAAAACCAAGCTTCTCGGGTAAAAGAGGAACAAAAGTTTATAGTCTAATTGGGCATGATAAAGGAACAATAGGCAAGCACTTCCTAGTTGAGAAAAATCATAAAATATTGAAACTGTAAAGTATTACTTCAAAGCACATCTGTGAGCCAATAATAGATTTTCCCCCCATTAAACATTAATGCAGAACGATGGTGCTAAGGGTTGGATATCGTTTTCATCTACCAAATACTCAAAACTGGAAAAGGATTGTGCCTTTCTGTCCCCTATTACACTCAATTATAACGCTTTGTAAACAAATATAAGAAAATAAAAGACAGTTAAGGAATAAAATCCACTCATTAGTTCTATTTCTAAACAAACTCCCAGGAGACAGTGCGCATGCATTACATGTGTGCATGTGTAATTTTTACCATGCAATATCTAGAAAGCTAGGCCTTTTCACCTCAGTACCGTTTTGAGTTTTATGAATGCTGCTTTATCATGTGACCTAACATCAGTGAGAGGAATTGATCATTCAGCATGGAGTTATACTTATTGAGAGAGCCCAATGGATTTAAAAAAAAATAGCATGCGGTGGTTGCCGTGGAAGTGGGTTGGGCCATCATACTACACTGCTGTATTTTATGCTTCTGTCGGGTTGTTTGCTTGCCCAGGCCTTGCAGCTGCCCCAGTGCCAGCTTTAGGTGTGTCCTGAAGGAAGAGCCCAGAATGCAAGCAGCTGTTCTGCCCACACTGCTGAAGCTCGGAAGTCAGAATCAAAATCCTGCAGGAAGCTGCTTTCCTCCCCCTCCTAGAGGCACACAATGGCTCTTTACAAGGAACCAGAGCTTTTTTCCTTAATGGCTGTCACTCCAATGAAGCCATCTCTGATCACATCCATAAAAATAAGTGTTTAACGTTATCCTTCCACTTCTTCTTTCCAGCCCACATTCACCCGTACTTCGGGAAGTCATAGGCTGTGCGCAACAAGTTCGTTCCTCCAGACAGGAAGATGGAAGGGTAAGAGAAGGTGACATTCATTTCTGGCACTGCTTTCCAGACCTCTAGCAATCATTAAGAGAAAACAAATTGGCTAACAAGAGTCAAAGGTCGATATTCTTCAGTGGTTCTCAATGTGTGGGTCGCAACCCGTATGATTCACAACAGTAGCAAAATTATGAAGTAATTTTGATTATGAAGTAGCAACAAAGCAATTTTACGGCTGGGGATCACCATAACATGTATGAAAGGGTCACTCATTAGGTATGTTGAGAACCACTGCTCGAGAGTCTCATTGGTTGTGAGTCCCAGAGAAGATAAACCAGAATCGGGGGCCCCTTGTGTGAATGCAGACGAACCACTTTGACTCCAGAGTTCAACATTAAGTCCCACGAGCCCCGAGCACTGAGAGCTGAATACAGGCCCACGAGACCATTCCCAGATTCCTAGCCCTGCCAAGGCTTCCTACCCCACAATGCTACACAAACACGTGAGAGCTGCCAGACCTCGAGGGGGCTCTTAGAGGGTGAGGAAAATCAGATGTGACCCTGTCAGCTGGGAGATGCCAACCTTTTCCTGTCTCCAGAAAGCTTTAAGAATCTCCCAATCTGTCGGGCTATTTTGGGATGGCGAGAAGAATCCTTAAGAACAGCGTGGAAGTGGGTCTTGGTATTTAAAGTAGGTTGGCTTTTAAAAAAATTAATTAAAAAAATAATGTCTTGCATAAGTAATGCGAGAGGAAATACTTAACATTTTCCGACATTCCTTAATCGGCAATACGATCTTAAGTTGGCGTGGAAACAAGTGTTTACCACTTAGCATGTCCGAAGTCAGTCGTTCTCACATTATGCTCTTCCTCACAGCAGCCTGGGGTTTGTCATTGTTCTTCTATCTTCGTTTCAGAAACATTTTAAAGAGTTTATAAACTGTACGTTAAGAGATTTGGCACAGATTGTCAAGGCTCTGTCTCCTTTGCCAAAACAAAACTGACAGCTGAGATACTTTCCTGGGCAAATCTATCATACAATTCCCCTCCTGTCAGGTCCCCTCTGTCACCCACGGTTTTTTTTGTTCACTCAGGAAACAGAACCTCCACCTCTGGAAAGAACATGGACGTGGAGTTTCAAGGTGAGTCAGGAGTGAAGATTTTAAGACTTGGCTAACTTTAGGGTCCATGGAGAAAGAAGCACAGCTAAGAAGCTACGTGGCAGAAGTCAGGTGACAAAGACACCAGATTCCACAGCTAGGCACTGTATGGAGCGGTTTGATCATGAAGACCCAAAGCCTAGTCATTCCACAAGTAACAGAGCTCGTTAATCATTTAATTTTGGAGATATTAAAAAGATTGTAGTTACAAGTTTATGGATAGTAATCCAGGAACTCTGGAAGCACAGCAAGAAATATAAAACTCTCTCTCTCTCTCTCTCTCTCTCTCTCTCTCTCTCTCTCTCTCTCTCTCTCTCTCTCTCTCTCTCTGTGTGTGTGTGTGTGTGTGTAGAGTCAGAAATCAAGATTCCTAGGAAGTATCACCGTACCAGGAAATGTTGTTTATGAATTCTCTAGATCCTTAAGAACAAAGGGAATCTAACGACTAACAGCACAGGACCCCTAGGAAACCACCAACTGGAACTGTCATCTGAGGCCTATGTCAAGGAAACAAAGGAATACAGCCTGCCTGGGGACCAGATTGATGTTCCATAGCTTAGGGTGAATGAACATCCCTGATTTCCCAAAATGGTCCTCATTTTGATCTCCTACTGGAGTGCAATCCTTGCCAATGTCCTTTCATTCTTGCTACCCACCCGAATTTGTACCATCCCGACTACAGTGTGGGGAAATAATAAAAACATCCAAGGTATATTACTGATGCACTGGGTAATTCTAAATATGTGTAAAAACATACTTAATCAAGTCCCCATAGAAAATAGACACCTTGAAGATTCGGTACCGCGAAGCTTGAATTTATTCTATGCAAGCCCATTAGAACTGTATAGACCCTGAGTCCGAGATTTCTTTTGTAGGAAAGTGACCATCTGTACCTGGTATGGAAGTGTGGTGGCCAGGACACAAGAAACACTCAACTTACTCTGTGATTCTTAAGGCCAAAACCTCTGAGGTGACATAAGACTATTTGATTTTGTATTTTGGGTGTGTGCAGTGCTGAGAGAAGTCAGAGCCTTGTTCGTGTTAAGGAACCATTGTACTACTGATCTACACCCCATCCCTTATCAGTTCTTTCTCCTGTTCCTTTTCGACGCTACTGATGGTTTCTTTGCTGTATGGAGCTTTTTATTTTCATATAACCCATTTGTCAAATTTTGCTTTTATTTCCAAGGCTGGGATCCTAGCCAGGATATCCTGAACCGCCCCTCCCCCATGTTTCCCTACGATAATTTCAGTTTTACCTCGTATATTTAGGTCTTTGATCAGCTGGGGATGATTGAATACAGGGTGGGAAAGAGTGTCGAGATTCAGTCGTTAGCATGTGGGCATCCTGTTTCCCAACATCATTTGTGAAGTCTGTCCTTTTTCCTACGAGGTTACGACACCTTTGTTGAGTCGATTGGCTACAGGTTGTGGATTTCTTCCTGGCTTCTGTTTTGCCTTGGTCATTGCATCTGTTTTTATGCAACTCAGCTGTTTTGGTTGCTATGGTTCTGTCGTATGTTTTAAATCATGAATTATGGTGTCTTTCAGTTTTTTTTTCATTCTTCTCAAGTTTTTGTTGGTGTTGTTTTGCTTTTTTTGTTTTGTTTTGATTTTGCTATTCAGGTCTTTTGTGTTTTTATATTTTACAATTATTTTTTTCAGTTCTGTGAAGAATGTCAGTCGTTCCTTCTCACTTTAATTTGGACTCTTGTAATGATGAATAAAGATATATGGTTCTTAAAGTTGTAAACTAATCACAAAATAGACACTTCTCAAAGGAAGAAATGAAATGTCTGCTAAAAATTTCAATGACATCAGTTATAAGGAAAATAAAATCAAAACCATAAGTTGTGCTACAATCTTAACCCCAGTTAGAAAATAACAAGACAAGTGTTGTGAAGATATGGGAAAAAGGAAGCCTAATATATTGAAGTCAGTTATATAAATGAACACAGCTGCTATGGAAGACAGTATAAGGTTTCATATCAAGAAGTAGAAGTACCATATAATTCAGTCCTTCCAATCCAAGGTTTATATATTAAAACAGAGTCAGTATACAAAAGGATACGTACACGTCTGTATTTGTACCTACTACTTACGGCATTTTTGTCAGGATATGTATATGTCCATATTTGTACCCACTACTTACAGTATTTATGTCATGAAAACAGCCCAGGTATTCATCAGTCGATGAAGGAATAAAGAAAATATAGCATATATGCACAAAGGAACGCTGTTCATCCATGAAGAATGATGAACTCCTTGCATTTGAAGCAAACTGGGTGAGACTGAGGGACATAGTGTTAAGCAAAACAAGCCAGACCCAGAGAAAAAGACACAGGAGTAGAAGAATTATCTATTCTCATTTAACAGATAAAAACAAATAAACGAATGAAAAGCAAAAAAAAAAAAAAAAAAAGAATGAAGTCAGTGTGAAAAGTGTAAATGTGGCATCCAGAAAAAATGCTAAGGGGAAGGGAACCTGAGAATAGACGGATGGAAGGATATGACCTTAGGACCCATGTACTCTGAATGTGTGTGTAAGAATACCAGACAGAGCCTCACTTACAACACCTAGCATGAGTTAGTACTAAGATTTTAAAATAATGTTTTACCTAATGTTGCTAAGCAGGTCTCAGGTGACATCACCATTCGATATGCCACTGAAGTGGTTGTAATAGCCCTCAAGAAAGAGTCAAACCTATGTGCCAAGTTCTACACTTGGAGGTGAAAAATACAGAAAAGCATAAGAAAGTAGCATTGCTTTTGAGAGGGCTCACATCCAAGGAGGCAGACTAATAAATCACACGGCCCTGGAGCAAAAGGACTCAGTTTTATGCAGCACCTAATCGTGTTTGTCTACTGGTGGTGGACCTAATGTACAAGGCTGAAGCATAATTGTGAACGATCTCACTGTAGGGGACATAGGGTAGTCTCAGGAGACCTTTGTTGAGAGAAGATATTTAAGATCGAAGGATCAGATCGTGAATAGGAAAAGGAATTCAAAGCAGAAGGAATACATTCAGCCACTATAAAACAAGAAAAATTTGTAACAAAAATGTAGATCATGAGGGATGGTGGAGCATGGATTCAGAAGCTCTTGGTTTTAACAGGTTAACTGGGAATTAAAATAACACATTGAAAGCCATCTCTAAGAGTAAAACATTCATCAACTAACTCAACACATGAAATAGTTTTGATGAAGCCTTTTGAATAACAATTTAAATTAAACATTAAAGTATTAATTAAACTACACCCTCCAACAGTGGTTTAATAGAAAGATAGATAAGACAAAAACCATTTTCTTATCATTCAGTTTTTGCTTAGTTCTCCTTGAACTTCCTCATTAAATTAAGAAAGGGCACTTTGATCCCCCACTTGGTCTTTCTGTCATTTTTTTTTTTTTTAATGTTTTATGTCTCACCATCCGGTCATGCCATCTTCGGCCGACAAACCTGCATCTAAAGTTCAAATGTGTTTTTGCTCTCTCTGAAATCTACAATTGCTCTAGTTATTTTACCACCTGGAAAGCACAGTCCGTGACTACGTGTGATCATATGCTATTAGAGATGCGGTTTGCTAGTGTTCCCACCCACACACCCATAAACATTTGCTCCATTTTCAGAGTCTGTCCAGGTCTGTTCTGTGGGGTCCTTCTGTAGTCGCTCCTGAACGTCTTGGCAAAAATGTCCTTAGTTTGGTGACCTGGTCTTACATGCATTTAAGCCCTTGATGTAATGCTATATCAATTTCCCTTGCATGCTAGCATTGGGCTTTATGTAAATCACTCGCCTATCCCTCCCTCTAGAATTATCAAGCCATCTTCAATGCAACTAGAGCAGCTTCATTCTTGTCTAACAAGAACCATCCAAGTACCACAGCGCAACTTTTTTTTTTATTTCAAAGCTGTGTGTTTTCTGTTTACTGTGCTACAGCCCATGTAACAGCCTGAATTCATTGGTGATACCTCTCTGTAGGGCCTCTCATTATTTTAAACCCAGTTTCCATGAAGACAAAAACGATTCCTGGGTCTGTATATCCATATGTTAGAGTTTGTAAACCGAGAAGTAGAGTTTTTCCCCCCTCAAGGTAAATATTCAACATAAATCTTGGGTTTGTTTTCTAGGCAAAGTTTTTTCTTTTGCAGCGAGTTCTCGGATGGTTATAGCTGATAAGAAACCTCAAAATATTTTGGGTTTAGTTCAGATAAGCATCTGCGACTTTGAATGTTATTCCAAACTTTCTAATCCATAAATTAAAAATGTATGAGCAAAAGGTTCCTGCCAGATTCTTGCTCTCAGATACAATCAGCTCTAGCAACTGAGCATGCAAATGACAAATGCAGTCTAATTTTATGTAACCTACAGTCAGGCTAATGCTTAGGACCAGGTTCTTCTCCAAGAGTTTATTTAAAGTTATTCATTCAAACTACACTACACAGTGCTGGGGTACCCGAATCAGTCTGTCAGTACTTGCCACAGACTGTCTGAGTCTCCTAAAGACTGTGGTCCTGGATGCTCAGTAGGAAGACAGTAAGAATAGCAGTGCTATTATTCAGCTTTGTGGTTTTCATTTGTTTGTTTGTTTTTGCATATACTGAGTCATTTATCAGCCATCCTATACCTATCATGGATGCAACTTTCATGCGGAATTCATGAGAACAAAGACACAATGCACCTAGTCTACACTCTGGCTTTAGGACAGCGTTCTCAGCTTCTAGGCCCAGAAAGGGATGGGGGAGGAGGCAGAGAAGAAACTGTTCAAAACAATACAGACCTAAGAAGAGACAAGGAGAGTGAGGGGTTGGGAAGAGGTAGTTGTGCACGTGTTTTATTGATTGTTAAGAGCTTGGATGACCCGCCTCGCTTCCTTCCTCTTATTTCTGGTGTATCTATGGTCTTCACCATAATTTTCTTCTTTTTATGTGTTCATTTGTTTCATTTGCTTCTTATTTTTTGAAGACTCTACTATTAAATGGGAATTGGATAATATGAAGAATGGAATTAGGTATGAAATGGCTTATTAGAGTGGCAAACTCTTCTGGATTACCCATGTCTAAGTGGCTTCTGGGGGCCACTGCAGAGTTTGCTTTTAAAGCCAGGGAAGTTCTAAGAACTTGGGCATCTTAGTCCTTCCCTGAAAGCAAAGGACTCTGTGGAGATGAACAGAAAGGAAGTGGTAATTAAACAGAGCTCTCTAGGGGCAGGGGCCGTGGGAAATTCGTGGGAGCTGAACTCCAGACAGATGGGAGAGGTTTCGGCTCTAATTCCAAGAGCACTGAGAGGATTAAGCCCACATTCCTTCTTGTTCATGTCTCAGTCCGCTTTCTAAGTAGTGTGTAGACATATTAATTTTGACCAAAGACTAAGTCAAGAGGTGTGCGTGTGTAGGGAGAATGAAACACTTTGATTTGGAAAAAGCAAGTGAAAAACCTACTCTATTAGAAGTCTACCTGTTGGCCCAGATTTCTCAGGACTATTCTATGTTAGTTTTCCTTGGCTTATGACTGAGGAAATAACATAGTAATCAAGTTAAATGCGATATGTAAATAATACATAGTTTTTGAGATGATTCAGTCTATATATGATTGGGAATTGGCTTTAAATAGCTTACGAAGTCTTTATCTATTATCTACTGTTTTCTGGTCTATTCTCTAAGGACACATTTATTAACTATCACTTGAATTATAATCCTTGTCGCCTACAAATCATAAGCACTTGACCTTATATTTCACCATTTTAAAATATTGCTAAGAAAGTATGCACTGGTTTATCGTGACATTTTTTTAAATGAGTACTTTCATCCAAATAGATTTTGAAAAGATATACAATGAAGGGAATTTCCCAAGGCAGTAAAAATAATATTTGAAATGTGTTACTATGTTTCCAAGAATTCTTATTACATATTTTAGTACAGTTTATACTGATACTATGTTTTAAATATACAAATGCCCAATACATTCTTTATAAAATATGTCTCAATCTAGAAGGACCATAATATAACTGCCATCTGTTTAAAGAAAATTATTTTTAAAAATTCATCAAATCACCGAGTGGTAGTGGCTCACACCTTTAATCCCAGCACTCGGGAGGCAGAGAGGCAGATCTCTGTGAGTTCGAGGCCAGCCTGGTCTGAAGAGTGAGTTCCAGGGAAATCCCCAAAGCTACAGTAAAACCCTGTCTTGAAAAAACCCAAAGAAAAAGCCACCAAATAACCATTTTGTTGCATAGAACTATGTCAAATTATTATATACTACCCATTAAATATGTGAAACTCCAGTGCCCATTACATTTAATGCCATTTCATAATCTTTACAATTAAAATTCTATGTTATTCTATAGAGAGAAGATGAGTTGGTCTTTTGTCTGGGGCACAGGCTGTAGTCTGAGCTACTTAGAAGGCTGAGGCAGGAGGATCATGGGTTCAAGACATGCCTAGGCAACAGAGTGACTTCTGAGAGCCAGCCTGGAAATGCAGTGAAGTTCTATTTCAAAATAAAAGGTAAATGGAAGACTGAGTATGTTGCCCAGTGGTAGAGAGATTCTTTGGCATGTTCAGGGCTTTAGATGTGACTGATAGTACTAAAGAAAAGGAAAAGAAAAAGGAGGGAAAAAGTAAATGAAAGAAAGGGAGAAAAATTAAGGAGAGGAGAAGAAATATTTTTTAGATTGTTGAGGGTTTTTTTTGTATTTTGGGTTGTTTGTTTACTTCGGAGGCTCAAATAGTAAATAAAGGCAAAGAAAAAAACAAAGTGAAAATAAAATAAAATGGTGATGATCACATATAAATTTGATGATCTCAAAAGCTTTTCATTAGGATATTTATGTATTTAAAATAGCTATCACCAAAAGAGTTTAAAAAATGAGAGTGCCTGGAAACATAATAGCACGTTTCATCTTCAATAATGGTTAATATATTGGTTAAGTGAGTGTAGTAACAAACACTATAAAATATAAGCGGCTTATACTGCTGAGGCCTGATCAGCTGCAACAGGAAAGAACGGGTGGCTAGGAGCTTGTGTGGGCTACAGTCGCTCTTTTTGTTCCTCATGAGGGTCTATATCACTCCAGGCAAACTTTCTCTGACCTCACTCAGGAGAAGGTTTATAGTTCTCGGCAGCAGGAAGATTGACCCGCATCAGAAACCCAGAAGTCAAAGCTGTGATTGTACCATACAATATTTTACATATAATTCCAATGACACCTTTTCCACAGTCAATATCTTCAGTGATACGAGGGTTGCTGGGTCGTACACTCCAAACACAAACATTGGGGCTACTTAAATTTCCTATGATGCTTCAAAGTCTCTTTTTGTCTCCAAGCTTCGTTCAAGCCTAGCTTCCTTTGGAGTGACATGGGATATTGACTAGACACCCTCCCTTTGTTAACAATTTAAAGTATCATTTAGCCCTCCTTCTTTTTCCTCCCAATCAGACATGTTGCCTCCCTATTGCCCTTCAACTCCCTCCCAAATTCATGGCTCCCTTTTCATAAATCATTATTGTTAGTTAAGCATAGAAATAAACACGCTGACGCTCTTAACTGGTGCCTGCATGTGTATGTTTCTTGGAGAGACCACTTGATATTGGGTAACCAATGAGGGGGTCTCATCCCCAAAAAGATTAATTCTTCTCTTTTAGTAGTTGTTGATTGCTTGTGGCTCTTCATCTAGAGCTACAGCCCTGTGAGACTACCGCATCCACTCTAGGCCCTCAGCTGGTGTCAGGATTATACAGGTCCTGTTTAGGCGGCCATATTGTTGAGACTGCATGGGTGTAGTTTTTCTGTCATAGCTAGAATGCACAACCTCACAGCCAACTTTCTCTTCCTCTGGCTCTTGCAATCTTTCTGCCACCTGTTCTACAATGTGCCCAGAGCCTTAAGTTCAAGAATTGCATTGTGAATTTATCACTTGGGTCTGGGCAACTCATGATCATTTATTTACTTACTTACTTATTTTCATTTGTGTTAGCTGTGACTTCTTTCATGGTCTCCTTCCGCTGAATAATGAAGCTTCTTTTGTGAGGATCGGGATCTACACTTATCTGTGGATATAAGGACCAACAATGGGAATGTAATTAGCAATTAGTCTGGTTTAGCAAAGAGACAGTAGTAGGCTCTCTGCTAAAATCTATGGCCTCACTAGCCATGTGCGGTTGACTAGGAATGATTTACCTCCTGCAGAATGAGTCTCAAGTCCAATTAAGCAGCTGTTGGTTCCTGCCAAGATATAAGTGCCACTATTGCACCTTCAGGGACACCTTGCCATGCCAGTCATCACTGTTGTTCATAGGCATTATTTTTAGTGTGGAAAAAGCATTCCTACCGACCTTGAAACAGCTCAGAATGTGTTTTTTTTTTTATTCTAGGGATAAACGATGAGAAGATTTGTCTTCTACTTTAAAATGATTGCTGTACATTTGTTTCATACGATACCACAAATCTTAACAGAAAGGCGAAGTCCCTGATTTATTTTAGGCTTTATACCTCTTTGAGCCCATACGTCTCCAAAACTTTGACCCCCTCGAGCTACTTATTTCTTGGTCATCTTTCATCAGCGTAAGTGTAATGCAACAGAGACATACTGCGCAGTTTCCCAGAAGCTCTCATCGCTTTGAGCTGCACGATGACAAATGGCAAGGGGCAGCACATCTAACATACTCCATGAGAATGCATATGGATGTGAGTTACTGAAAATTCCCTGCATATGCAAGCAATTTCTGTTCTTTGATCAGATTTCTCCGGGCATAACCTTCTTCATTGTCCCTCCAATGATATGGTCACTTATGGTCACTGGGGCCAACCGATTTCCAGCAGTAGTGTGTGCCAGTAGACTAAACTTCTTCAGATTTCCAACATCCCCACCTACTAACATCTCAACTTATATGGTGCTCCTATCGCTCACCTTTTGAGAAAAGGTCATAATTGAAAAATTAGTCTTTCTGGTGTTTGCCTCACCAGAACACTCTTCCTGGCCTCCCCAAATTATATATCTTCTGTGGCCTTCATGAAATATCGCTCCTGGTGGCTCCCACAATCATGCCATGTATTCATCCCAACATGCCTACTTCCCTGAGCCTTTACTCTTGCTGCCCCTGTCAGCTTCACACTACTTTCTGCAGGTTTCTGGAACCGCTCTAACACCAGATTTTCTTGACATTCGGGATTCTTTGCCAGACCATTAAATTCTATGTTTTAAGGGCATATGCCTAAGTCAACAACTTCCTTCTTTTCCAATTATAAGTTTTGATTATAAGTTCGTAAGCAAGAACGAACTAAGCTAATCCAGTCTTCTGCATTCTATCTTGATATCTTATGCTAGCTAACTCTTCAGGCTTTACTGGGAGAGTCTGCCCTTTCTTACTTGTTTCTCTTCCCTAGCTTTATTGTGCTAGAATTTAACTATAGCATTCAGCCCTAAAACCAAGACAACACCACTTGAGGACTGTGGCATTTAAGTTGTGAGAAAGTGGCCTCTCAATTGTCTTCCTCCATGAGCAGACCCTTATGTTCTTAGTGAAAAGGGACTCTGAAGAGTTAGGTTATATGTTGGTGGGTTTTCACCAAGATTACTCCATCTTGCTTACATCCCTCAAGTGTTCTAAAAAGACCATCTTAGCTTATGAAATATTCTTCATCTGAACACCCAAACATCTTTTCAGTGTGATGGCCTTAAATAACTAGTCCCTAGTTACCATCCACCTATGTTTATATCTGCTTTGAAAAGTTAAGACACATATAATGCTGCTCTGAACATAGTTGAGCACATGTCCTTGTAACACTATTGAGCAGTTTTTGGATATATACCAAAAAGTGGTATTACCGGTTCTTGAGGAAGGTTGTTTCCTAATTTTGGATATCAGAAATAACCATACTGATATCCAAAGGGCCTATACCAGCTTGCACTCCCACCAGCAATGCAGAAGTGTTCCCTTTACCCCACAACCTCTTTAGCATAAATTGTCATAAGTGTTTTTGATCTTGGCCAACTATGTTCATAGCAGCATTGTTTGTCATAACCTGAACCTGAAAACAACCTAAATTCCCCTCCACTGAAGAATGGATAAGACAAATGTCTTATTTACATTTACATTTACACAATGGAGTACTACACAAAAGAAAAAATAATGACATCTTGAGATTTGCAGGCAAATGGATGGATCTAGAAAACATCATATTAAGTGAGGTGACCCAGACACAGAAAGACAATTATCACATGTTCTCACTCATATGTGGTTTTTAAACATAAAGCAAAGAAAACCAGCCCACAGCCCGCAATCCTGGAGAACCTAGACAATAAAGAGGCCCCTAAGAACGACATGGATCTTATCTACATGGGAAGTAGAAAAAGACAAGATATCCTGAGTAAATTGAAAGCATGGGGACCATGGGAGAGACTTGAAGGGGAGGGGAGAAGCAGGGAGGGAAACAGAGAAAAGATGTAGAGCTTAATAAAATCAATTTTAAAAAAAGAAAAAGAAAGAAACACATAATGATATTTTCCTGAGCAGGGTGTTCAACTCCAATAAGATGTTATTTGAAGTCACCGCTAGTAAAGACTTCTATTAGTTGGGCTACTGTTCTAGAAAATATCCATGCTCCCCCACACCAGCATGTATGGTGTTCTTACAGTATTGTAGGTAGCGAATGATCTATCTGCAACACTTTATTGTCTTAATATCACACATCATTTCAAGAATCAATTAAAAATAAATAAAGACGCCGGGCGGTGGTGGTGCACGCCTTTAATCCCAGCACTCGGGAGGCAGAGGCAGGCGGATCTCTGTGAGTTCGAGGCCAGCCTGGTCTACAAAAGCTAGTTCCAGGACAGGCTCTAAAAAAGCTGCAGAGAAACCCTGTCTCGAAAAACCAAAAAATAAATAAATAAATAAAATAAATAAAGACTATTTAGTAAGTGTGTGCGTGTGTGTGTGTGTGTGTGTGTGTGTGTGTGTGTGTGTAATGCCCATGAACCATAAGGAAGCATTACAAACAGAATATCCAGTGGGAGCCATTTTTTTTAGGAAAGAAAGGAAAATAGGCAGGAAGTTTAGCTAGGATAAGAATCTAGAGCATCAAAGAGCCAAGATACTCAGTTTCCCGGACAAGGATGGACTAGGTACTCATTAAAGATCCCTTTGCTTTGTTTCCTCCCAGCTGAGACCCGCTAATAAGTCTTCCAGGCAGGTTGACTGCTCAGAGTCTTGAGAACACAGCCTTGGTTCAGTAGAGTATACCCTCAAAAGCACGTATGCCTGGAGGCTGTCACCTACTACACTTCTTTTAACAGATTTATTCTTGAAGGGACATCAGTATGATTGTCCTAAGGACTTCAGAGTGGTACAAAGTCAGTTCAACTATTTGTTTCAACAGTTAAACCTGTTATCAAATCACAACCTAGCCTCAATGATATAAGATTAAAGAAACTACCAACACCTGTTTTGTAATAAACTTCTCTCAGTCTTTCTCTATCCTTATTATCTTTTTAATATCCTTCTAGTATTAGATCCTGCTATGTCAAAAATCTGCCTGGCATCTTTGATTATTTGAAATAAAAAAGTGTCTTCCTCACAGCTATGATATTATTTTAATATAAAATAGATGACTTTTGTTCTCATGTCTAGTGATTAAAAACCTATATATTGAATAATAATAGATTTAATGTGTATGTGCCCATGCATGAGTGCATCCCCACCCACATATGCACACACAGTCTACTTCCAATAGCAATTTCATCAAGCTATTGAGTTGTTCTATATAAGAAAAGTGTTCCGCTCACTGTGGAAAGTTCTTGGTGAGTTAACAGGAAAAAGCCTTATGATGATTTTGCCATCTCAGTACCTCTATTGCCCACCATGACAAAGGCACAATACTCTTTTGATTAAAAACAGCATCCCCATCCCAGTGTACTTCTTGCTGTGTCGTTGCAAACAGAGCCTGAGTTTCCAGGATGTCAGGATAATGATCTCCTTGAAAGCTCATCTCTTGCCAAATTACATAACGTTTTTTTTCCCATTCATATTGTTACCAGGCTTCCTGTTTCCTCCTTAGCGATAAATAGTTTAACATCATATTAAAAATGTGTCCATTCAGTTCTTCTTAGAGCAAGCATTTCATTCAGAAAATACAGCACCAGACAGAGTATCTCTTTCCAATCCTCAATAATAGACCCTACATCAACCATCAAAAATGACCACATTATGGTGTTAAGAAAGATCTCACCAGGAGATACTAAAGATATTTAAGTAGGTTTGATTTCCTACTTAACATACTTCTGGCAGATGATGCATGTTTAGTACGACTTGCTTTCTAACAGAATAATGGCCTTACATAAGTGCTCAGTGACCCCAAAACGCAACATAAATTTATTTTTGGAACCATGTATTTGTCTAGGTGTTACTATCACCAAAATTTTAGCTAAGATTATATATCTTAAATTTCAACTCAATCTATGACTCAAAAATATACTAAATATATAGAAAAGGCCACAGATCCATATGTGTGTTTGGGGGGATTTGAGAGAGACAGACAGACAGAATGAGAGAGAAAGATAACAGAGAAGACGGGAAACAGAAGAGAAAAGAGAGAATAATTTAAAAAATCTCTTGATGGTTCAGAGTCAACATAAACAATTAAATTTGTACTAATAATAGTTTATGGTTGTATATGTGCATAGCCATGAACAAAAAAGAAAAATCAGAAATATGGCTCCATTCCACTTCATTTTATGACTCAACTTTATACCTTTATTCTACATATGTCACATAGAACAAGTAGAAAAGACTCCCCTTGTTTTCTAATGTAACCCAAACTTGGCTTTCAACCTAAGACAGAATGAGAAAGTGTGTGCATTTATATTAGCCTTGCACATTCAAATCCTGACTTTAAACAATGAACAACAATAAAACTATCCACAGAGAACCACCCTCCTTTTGAAATATGAAATAAAAATTTCCCATTGATGTTTGATAAAGTTAGTAAGAATTTCAGTAGATTTTTTCCTTTATACATTTCTCTCTTTTTTTTTTTTTTTTTTTTTTTTTTCGAGACAGGGTTTCCCTGTAGTTTCTAGAGCCTGTCCTGGAACTAGCTCTTGTAGACCAGGCTGGCCTCGAACTCAGAGATCCGCCTGCCTCTGCCTCCCGATATACCCCGATATACATTTCTCTTTATCTAATTATAATTTAAATGTGATTTCATCCACCACTGTTGGTACTTTGGGGAAGTTTATAGACCTTTTTGAAGGTGGAAACTTAGCCACTAAACACTCAGCTTCCAGGCCACTTAGCTCAGCCCACTTCCTGTTAGCTGTTTCTGGAGTACATTTGCAAAGCAACCAGCCAGCCTCCTGCTTTTATTACTATGCCTTCTCTTCCCATTGCCATTGTCTTGTCTTCCCCTCCATGACAGACCGTATAACTCTGGATTTTGAGGCAAAATAAACTGTGTCCTCCTTAAAATGCTTTTGTCTGTGTAGTTTATCCTACAGGCTTGTAACTAAGCCATGGCTCTCTATGTAATCAAAACAAGAAATAGCTCAATCGTAAATCCACACAGGTGGAAATAGAAAAGAAGAAAAACAAAACCAAGACCCAAACTAATCAACTATCCAAAGGGGGAAAAAAACATATTTAGAATCTTAGCTTGTTGAGCACAGGATAATATTGCATGTGGTGAAGAAGAGAATGCAGCCTTCATGATTACATCTTGAAGACACAATAACTGAGAACTTTTGTGTATCTTTGCTTTTTCTGAGTTGCATTTTCCTTATCCACTTAAAATATCAAAAATATCTTAATTTTGAGGTTATTGTAAGGTGAAAAATCAATTGTGATATAAGTACTTCTCCTAATCTGAATGGAGTACTCAGTAGACTATTAAATTTTCAAGTATAGTATATAGTTGGAGAGTATTACCATTATTATTACACAGTGTTGGTCAGAATCACACACATATGTTATATTTATGTTTTATATATATATATATATATGTATATTTTAGCCTAATTTTACTAAATAGTTGAGGGACTTTTCTGTACCAAATAAATGCTTTCATTAATAAAGCATGTATATATTTGCAGAAAATTGTTCTTTGCTTTTAAAGTCCTATCAAAATATATCACATTCTGGAAATGTTGTTCGGAAGGAATTTAAGTGAGAAACGTGTTGCTATATAATCATGCTTGAGGAAATATTAGTTATAATCTTGGGAACCATTCGGTGTTTAAAGGACAATTAATTTTTTTTTTTTTTTTTTTTTTTTTTTTTTTTTCGAGACAGGATTTCCCTGTAGTTTCTAGAGCCTGTCCTGGAACTAGCTCTTGTAGACCAGGCTGGCCTCGAACTCAGAGATCCGCCTGCCTCTGCCTCCCGAGTGCTGGGATTAAAGGCGTGCGCCACCACCGCCCGGCAGGACAATTAATTATTATTATCAGCCAAGTGAAATAAAAGTATGTCTAAATTATTGTGCCAAACAAAATGAAGTGAGAAGGAAAGTTCCAGGAGCCATGGAAACATCTCAATTGCACAATATTTCTACTTAGTGATATATGTGAAAGATTTTAGCAATATGACTATGTGGCAACCATCATTTATTTAAGATTCTTGGCATGAACATGGTAAAAGAATATATGAAGGACTTGTAGGAAGTCCAGCTTGCTTGCTCTAAGCTGTTGCTTCTTGTTCAATGTGAAGGTTACTGAGGTCAGAGGTTGGCTTGTTTGGGCCAACCAAGAAATTTTGGAAGGAACTTAAGGCTTGCTAACGGGAAGGAGTTTCTGTCACTTGAGACAAGGACTATTCCTCAAGGTAGTTCACTTCCCTTGTGGTTTCTAGGATGTGGCCTCGTGTAAACAATAGTTCCTACGGCTAAAGTCTGGCAGTGAAGATTTGGTTGGAAGAAAAACACAACCTGATTATAGATCACTTATCCTCATGACCTCAAAAGCTGACTGCAAATTGCTGACACGTGAGAAATGTGACAAACTCTGTCCTTTCAAAAGTTTGTCCTCCGCCTGCTAATGCCAACCGTAGAAGGCTTTGAACCAAAACTTGACCATTGAATCCTTTTCTTTGTTAAAGCTAAATGTCTAATGAATGTTCTAAGCCTCTCAGTGATGTAGACATGATTGTCCACTCCTGCTTCATTTAATGGGGTTCTGAGTCCATTCTAGAATACACTTCCTCCTTTTCTCCCTGAACCTGCCTCCAGCCCTATTCACTTCCCTATGAAGCCCTAAGTTGCATGTTATTTCTAGGTGAAATGGCCCAGTGAATATTAAGAACCCATTGAGTTTCTGCTTGGATTAACAGCTCAGCATAATTCCTTGGCTCCCCCTTAATAGGCATGCCATTCTGTCTATCCCCTGCCCACCCTCTACCATGGGAATGGCATTAGAGTTTTACAACTAAGATACATCACAAACTGCAGGAGCAGCTCATAGCATTTGCATCTTCCCAGAGCACATATTAAATAGTCTCTTGCTGAACTACACCAAATAATTCCTGACTTTGCTGTTTGGTGTAACGCAATAAGAAACCCTGTTTCTATCTGCTCAACACTATACATTAGCACGCATACGAATACACAAGAAAGAATAGGTGCAGCAATATTCATTTATGGTTTTTCATTTGGGCTATGCTAATTACACTTATCTCCTATAACATCAAGTAGTCTGGGGGAGGTCTGTCCATTGAGGCATGCCACGAAAACGGCACTGGATTGATGAGAACAACGAGCGGTGTCTCTTAGATTAGAAATCTTGGTAAGGCAACAGGTACTTTAGATACAGAATTAAACCTTGTGGAGATGGAAGGATCTGACACCTGAAAACAGTTTTAGGAGCTTGATAGGTGGTGCCTATGCCAAGATTCCCTACAGAGTAAAAGGCAAGTTGCTGCATCATGATTCAATAGGCCTCTTAGGGTATCACAATAGTGCATTGCATATCGTGAAATCTTTCTCCGGACCACTTATCTCTTGTGAGGCCATGCTACTTGTGTAGCACTAACATCAGGAGGAGCACATCTCTGTAGCACATCTGCTCCATGGGGCCACCAGCACAGTGTGCCTTAACAGACTCAATAGTGAAAAAGAGAGTTTGAAGGTAATCCAGCATGGAGAAGCGAGGGGATGAACAACTACTGCCAACCCCACACCAGCTGCAGGAGCGAGGATGACAGCTCATTCCACTAACCTTCCAGAGTGTTCCCTCCAGGAGGCAAGCCCATGGAGACTACTGAGGAGCATATAGGGAGAAGCAGTACAAGGAATAGATTGTGGTAGCTATAAAAGAGCCTGGGCCGCATCACAATTAAGAACAGCGCAGTTAGCTCTGCACAGTTTGTCTCTGACTGTCAAGTTGCGGAGATTTGCTTCAGCTTCTAGTTGATGGCTTTGCTTTCCCTCTGTTTAATATAAAGCCCTACAAATACATGTAATGCTAGAAAAGCAGACAGGTTGATTTATTATTAACATGAATTATACGATATAATAGGTAAGGGTTTGTCATATGTCTGCGGTTCCTGTTAACATATGAAATACAAGTTTTCTCTTTCAGTCTTCTCCCCTCATGATGACGCTATTCGTGTACATTCTGTTTCATATTTCTTGTTGTATAATCAACAAGGGAAAGAGAACACAAGTTTAATATAAGCACTTTCCCAATATTGCTTTGCTGGGTAATCAAGGGAGATGACATTAATATTGTAACTTCTCTGAAGCTATACTCTCTATATTTTGCTTGCTAATTCCATATGCTTTTGACCTGCTCCAGCTTTTGGAATAGGTATTGGCTAGGATACTAATCAACATTGACCACTGACTTTTTTTTTTAGTTATTAACGATTAGCATGATGAGAATAGACCCTTAACCTGTGGTTTCTGATAACTGTTTTTTAAAAATGTTGAACACAGTTCCAGAATTTCTGCTTTAAAACCATTTTAAATAAGGGCTGGAGGGATCACTCAGCCATCAGAGGCTAGGGGCACAACTAAAATGACTTTAAATAGTTTTTTTTTAAAAAATTGCTTATTTATAATCTCCACTTCTTTCCCTCCTAATGCTATTTATCTAGCCATTGTCTCAAATGTTTATGCTTGTTGCCTTACTAGGTAACTTAGTGTGGTCTTAAAGCTGTTAGTCTTGGGACCTTCACCTCTGCTCACTTACATATAATTAAATTTTAACATTTTGGTTTTGTTATTTAGCAGTCATAAGTAAAATATTTAAAACTAGATGGCTTGGGAAAAGATAGACAGCATGAATAAAATGTAATCATTTGTTAAAAATTAACCACACACATGCACATGCACACACACGTATACACACACATTAAATGACATAGATAAGTAAAAAAAAAAAAACAGAAGACGCTGGAATGTGATTCCAAGACCTTTGCTCTTGGAATGTGATTAGTCCAGTGGATTCAATACTATAAAACAGAAAAGGCTGAGTGACTGTGTGAATCAAGCAATGCTTGCATTTTATAAATTAACCAGTGACGTGCTTGCTGCAGCTGAAAAAAAAAATCAATGAGAAGTTCACTTCCTGGCCTGAGTAGCATTGTTAATCCTAACAGCTCTTAAATCTACAGATAACTCATCTGACTAGAAGATTAACACGCCAGAGGAGTTGTTTTTCAAAAAAAAAAAAAAAACCATCGGGAATACAGAGGGACACATGGACATAAGGGTAATCCATTATTTTGTTATGGAGGACAAAGCAGAAGCCACTCACATCCGTGTATTCTAATTATTAAGGCTGAGACCTTAATCCACCTTGTCAATATGACTTATGTGTTTGCTCAGGGAAAATTCTACTTGGAAAGACAAGAATAAAAATGGCAAACAATTTTGCTCTGAGTTTCATGAAGTTTGTACAAACCAATTTAGGCGAATTGTTTTCTCATCTAGATAAAGAGTTCTCTCGGGATAATAGATAGCTCACCTGTCAAACACATCATTCATCAGGCACTATTTTACTCCGCAGATCTTCCCAAAGACCCTTGCTTCCGCAAGTCTCCCAATTTCAAACTGTAAACCTTCTCCTAATGCCTGTCTAAAGACTGTCTACCCCCCCAACGCAGTAGATACCAGGCCCCAATCTTTCAAACCAAAAAACCCCTGGCTCGTCAGGGTTGTGTGAGTCTACCACAGGAGATTGGAAGAGTGCCGTCCTGAGTGGCAGATGCTTTTTCTGTGTCATGAGTGAGGATGGCTGGAGAGGTGAACCCTAGAATGTCTCTGTCATCCACTCCTGTCACCCACACCCCCACCACCACCTACTCAATCAGATGTGAATGATTCCATTCAGTTTTCATGAGAGAGAAAATTACTAAAATTAAAAATATTTCTCCCATCTACTGTAGTGGTTCTCAAATTTCCTAATGATGTGATCTTTTGATACAGTTCCTCATGTTATGGTAACCACCAACCATAAGGTATTTTTGTTGCTACTTTACAACTATAATTTTGCTACAGTTATGAATTATAATATAATTGTCTTTGTTTTCCATTGGCCTTAGGTGAACCCTGTGAAAAAGGCCTTTTGTCCCGAGGGGTCGTGACCCAGATGTTGAGAACCACTGATCGAGGGTTCCTCCCATTATTCTGAATTGGGTTCATCTGAGCAAGCAAATGCCGTTAGTACACACCTGTTAACTCTGCAAGTTCATGATCACACTGGGATTTGAATACATTGCGCACAAATAACACTAATATTCCAAGTCTCAGGTACTTTATCTATAAAAGAATGGTACTAAAACATAGTAATATGGACCAGGGTGACAACGCAATCAATAAACTCTTAGCTGCCCAAGCCTTAGAATCTGAGGTGGGACACACAGCACCCACAAAAGAAGTTAGGCATGTCAGTGTGCAGCTGTAATTCTGATGCTGGGGAGGCGGAGTCAGATTCCTGGAACTGACTGGCTTGCTAATTCATCGAAATTGATGAGGTTCAGCTTCAATGAGACTCTGTCTCAAAAAAGTGAGGTGTCCTGCATCAATCAGGACGACACATGACACCAACCTCTGGTGTTCATACTCATGGAGAATCACACCCACAAAGGTTCCTAAAACACAGGAACATACACATACATGCGCGCGCACACACACACACACACACACACACGTGTGCGCGCGCACTCGCGCGCACAACATGTACACAGAAAATAAAGATAATGATATTTTCTAACATATCATTGGCACCTCCCACATTGAGCGCAAACCGACATCCTTCCCCGGATTTAGCTCCAATTTTTTCTCTAGAGGGGAAGATCAGAACCTAAGACCTACTGGGATTGGGTTTGGGATTTGATTATTGATAGATATAGAATGTGTCTTTCCAGATAGGAAACTGATTGGAACCGGAGAAATTTTGTGGCATAAAATTGACAGACATGGAAAAGCAAAGAGTCTTACAGTTAAAACTCTGAAAAGTAAGATATTATAAATATTGCATAGTTCAGGAGTGAGGAAGAAAAGAATCACTAGAGTTACAAAGCTCAAGAAATAAGTCTTCCAAAAAGGGCACCCATTGAGAGCAAGAGCTCAACAAAACGAATGGATTTCTTATTCATCAATGCTTGTACACAGCCTTTTACCTATCTCTGCCTCTCCTGTCTAAATAGCCAAGATGGATTAACTATGACCACCTCCCCGAAGCTATGGAAGTCTTGGAAAATACCACAGAAGAGGGGACAGAAAGAATGTTAAGAGCCCTGAGGAGTAGTGCTATATAGAATGCTGATCTCCAGACAAGTCATAATCATCAATAAAATTATGTGTGTATGTATATAATTATTTCACATACACACATCATATTTTTCTCCTGATTTTCCCCTTTTGAGATTATTCTTCCTCAAAATGGCAGAATAATATCTTTCTACTGCAATACGCTTAATAAATTGAGCCCTGCTCATGCAGCTGGCTTTTGGAGCTCCTTGTAGGATTTGAGAGATGACACAGGCTTTGCCCTCAACACATCACATGCATTATTTTCTTTAGTGCTCAAATGTGCTCTGTAAAGTAGGCAATATTATCTCCATTCTACAGGAGAGTTAATTGGCTGCCCTAGAAACAATAGAATGTAATGAATTGCTTCTTTTGAGAATCACATATAAAGCATGAAAAAAAAGTTTACAGCGTTGGCAGCCTAACACAAAGCAACAATTCCTGAGTTTGATCGATTTTCTTCTGTGACAGTAATAATCCAAGGGCCCTGATGACATCACGCGGGAAATAGGCCATAAATACTTCAGTAATGGCAAAATCGTGTACATTTCTCAAGTCCTTGAAGTTCTTGATCAACGAGAAGCTGTAAGTGTGGAAGTGTTCAGGACATGGCCACTTCCCACATGTGAAAAATAATGAAAATGTCCAGCCTACATGTTTATGCTGACTTCTTTCTTCTCTCTCCCTCCTTCTCCCCTTCCTCTCCCCTTTCCCACTCTTTCCTTTCTTTCACTTGTTTTTGTTTCTGGGGATAAGAATTTCACTGACCAAGCTGCCTGGAAGTCACTGTGTGCCCAAACCTGGTGTCATGCTCATTACAATTCTTGTTCTTCAGCTTCTCCAGGATTGCAGTAATGTGCCCTCGTGTCTAGCTTTGTTGCTTCATTTTTCAATAATACATCGTTTGAATATATATATATTTGAATTTATATTCGAATTGAATATATATATTCGAATATATATAGTACTCTTTTGTTTAGTGTACATGAACTCACAGGAGACATGGCTGCCTGAACAAGACTTTCAGAAGATCAAGTCAGCCAGCATTCTAGCATGGAGTGGGAAGGGGCTCATGAAGCCCTACTTCTAACTAAATATATGTGGACAACTGCTGGCTCTCGGATGAAAGAGGCTCTAAGAAAACAGTGCCAACCCTAGTAAGATGGCCACCCTCCAGTGGATGACTTCACACCTGCAATTACATGGGCATCAAAAAATGGAGTTAATGGGTTATTTTCAAAAAGGAAAAAAAAACCGCAAAACATGAAGTTATGGGTGGGTCTGGTTAGAACTAGGGAGAGGAGTTGGTGGTGAATATGGTTCAAGAATGCTTTATGACATTCTCAAAGAATTAATACAAATAGTTGTGCCAAAATATCTTAGGTTTCACCTGTTAAATGGTGGTTGTTACTTAGTACAACAAAATCAGGCACATGCAATCTATACAGGAATAAGTTTACTTATGTCTCTAAAACTTGATCTTACAAAAGAAGCTGATAGGTTATTCGGAGGCAGCAGGCAGCAGTGTTCTGGACACCATTCTAGGTGTGATTCTGAGTATGTCCCGAGGAACACAGGTTCTAACCATCCCTGACTTCCTGCTCAGGTCACAGTCCTGATACATAGCCATGTAGCATCGTTTCAACATCTCTGTTCCTGAGACCTAATTATTTGGCCCAGGCATGACCGTTAGTATTCTACTTCTGTGGCTTCTATGACCCCCCCACAGAGAGAGAGAGGGACAGAGACAGAGAGAGACCCCAGAGAGAAAGCAGTAAGTAAAAAGTAAATCCTGGGTGAAGAACAAATGATTTAGCTGCTGTCATGTACCTTCTTGAAAGCCTGTGGGGTAGTTTTGCTGGTGCCAGAAGTGGTCCTTCAGAGAAAGCAATTTCTGAACAAGTTTGGGCAACAATTTCAGTGAGGATGGAAGAGTTATTTCTGTCAAATTTAGCATTTAATCCCGATTCATTATTTTAGGATATAAAACTGTTTGGTGATTAACTTTGTTTATACTTGGCAAAGCATCACTTCCTTTTCTGAGGAGGAAAAGGACAAAAAAAACCCTCATAAAAATTTCAAAAAGCTTTCTGACTTCAAACAGCTCTTACAAAGCTGCCTTTGGAGGAGTCAAGTGTGGAGGAATCAAAACCATATGGATTTCTCTCCTTTTAAAATAAACACCGACTTAAAAATTGAAGGAAATTTTCTTGGAAAAGGAGACTTTAGTCTCCGCAGATTATAAATGGTAAAAAGCAACTTTATGAAATTTGATAAACCCAAATCACAGCTGGGTTTGCCCATTCTTAATTATAGTGTTTTCACTGCATATCATGTAAAAATAAACAGTTCCGGGAGCAGCCTAAAATCCGCAATTTTCAGAGCATGGAGATTTTCATTTATCTCTCAAGCATTTTTCACCAAACTTTGAGGTAAATTGTATTGTTACATGTGAAATGCCATAAGGTTAAAAATTATCCATTCCTTTAATTTTATGTTCAGACATGTAGTCTTAGTGCAGACCAGAACTGACAACTTCTTGAGAAACGGCAGTCAGGCATTGTGGTACATGCCTGAAATCCCAGAACTCAAGAGCTTGAGGCAGATCTTAAGTTTAAGGCCAACCTGGGCTACATAGAGCTTGAGGTTAGCCTGGGCTTCATAAGTAGATATTCTCACAAAAGAAAGAGAGGAGAGTGAAGGAGGGGGGGGCAAAGAGGGGACAGAAATACCCAGAGACAGAGGCAGAGATGGGGAGGAGGAAGATGATAAAGAAAGTGTTTGGGGAGGGGATGAGGAAGGAGGAGGAAGGAAAGAAGGAAGTGCACAAAGAGAGGGAGGAATGTGTTGAGGTATGTTTGTAAACATTTTCTTTATGATTCATTTATTGTTTGTGTGTATGTGTGTGAACCTATTTGAGTATATATGTACTGTTTTCATACAGAAGACTATGGGAACCAGAAAAGGGCATTAGATTCCCTGGAACTGGAGATACAGGGTCTTATGAGTGGCCATGGGGGTGCTAGGAACTGAACTTAGGTCCTTTATGAGAGCAGTAAGTACTTCTAATCACTGAATTCTCTCTCCAGGGCCTGTCTGGACACATTTAGGATATGATGATAATTCCTGATTACATTTTCATCTACATCTACACCTCATCTCCTTTATCACGAGAAATCTAAACAGTGAAAACTGGCACTGTTATGGAGGTAGGTAAAGTGATCTATTTGGATGGATCTATTTAGCTTAGTATTATCAAGACTAAGCTAAACCAACTTCTCTTAGTCACAGTCTGTAAGAATTTCACCAAGCCAACCAGTCTTTTATTCATTGCTTAACTATGTTGTTAATACGGAAAGTTTAAAAATGCGATGGTGTCATCTTTTAGTGATGCTCCTGGAACAGAAGATGAAAGGGTAGTCAGATTCTTACATGCTGCTAGATGCTTTCTGTCATGAGTCAATATCAATAGAGATCGGAAGAGGTGATGATGAGTCCCAAGACAAGGTCGAGGTTTCTTAGTCAAAGGGCTGTGTGTACAGGACCATAGCAGGCCAGCAGAAGTTTTTCTGATATAAAAGAGAAACACTACATTCTATAGAGAGGAAATAGTATATATGAAAAAATAGTAGAATATAGGGTGTTCCTATATGGCAGCATAGATGGGCGGGAAAAGTTAGAGATGTCAAACCAGGGCATACGAAGACCTTTGCAAGTCAAGAGATAAGGGATGCTTTTTAAAATCTATTATTATTTGTAGTGAGAGCAACAGTTTTGATAACTGTTGGCAGAGTCAGATTGGGGGAGGGTGGGGAGGGGATAGGAATACTTTAAAAATGAGGGAGCTTGTTAGTATTTTCCAGAGTACAGTACAAAGAAAACGTGTACTCATGTTAGCTAATTTTGACACATGCAGCTTCCACATGTCACTTGAGAGTGGCCTCTGCAAGGGTCGGGACCAAGCCTAGCCTATCCAGTGCTGTCTCAGGGCTGTGTAGTATCCCACGCATAGGTGGAAAGCCCCGTAAAATTTCTGAATAAATGAATAGCAAGGTGCACGTCTTGCTGAATTGATATGAACTGATGTGATAGCAAGCCCAAAACAAACCAAAGAATCTAGAAAATTCTAAGGAACGAAAGTCAAAGAAACAAATTCGAGATGGGGATGGAGCCTTCCAAGGTTGTTTGCATTCATCTGGGTGGGGGAGAAGGAAAGGGATGTTGGCAGCTCTTCAAGCTGGGTCAGGGTCTATGTGCGGGAAGCCTCTTTACTCCCTTGGATATTGCTTGTTGTCTTGTTCAGTTCCAGCTCATGGTGGCCCTCTCAAACTGACAGTTACCCCCCCAAAAAAAAGCCTACAGAAAGTATGTTTACCAAATTTTCTTTTATGAATGAGCCTTCTCATTTCCCCTTCCTGTAAAAGACTGACAGCCACTTCACATTAAGGGTCTGTAAGCAGCAGGAGGCAGAAGCAGGAACACAACTTCATTAACTTTGATCTATTTTCAACCCTGGCTCATCATTGAGCCTGTTTCTACCTTAGTAAAATGAGTATAAAATAGTAACTAACAGGAATAAAATTTGTATCCTAGGAACATGGTTCTTAACGATTATTTCTTTTTCTTTTATTTCCCTCTCCATTGGCTATTATGCACTGGCATATCTTCATCTTAAAATACTTGAAACACATCTCCACACACAGGCAAATCAATGGGAATTCACAGGCAGCTTCTCACAGTCATACAGTTCCTTGTTCAGTAGTCAAATGGACTTCATTTTGGTTGATGAATCACTACTCAAAAATTCACTAACACTCCCCAAGTAAACAATTATCTTCCAAGAGACTCCAGCTTAGTACTCAATCAAAACAAAAGAGTAAAAAAAAAAATTAAGCCGGGCAGTGGTGGCGCACGCCTTTAATCCCAGCACTCGGGAGGCAGAGGCAGGCGGATCTCTGTGAGTTCGAGGCCAGCCTGGTCTACAAGAGCTAGTTCCAGGACAGGCTCTAAAACAGCTGCAGAGAAACCCTGTCTCGAAAAACCAAAAAAAAAAAAAAAAATTAATTCCAAATGGACTCAAGCTACTTAGTACCAATATGTAGACTAAGAAAGCGATTTGTAGTCCCCGACTTTAAGAAGTCCTGTTATAGGCCAGACAGCCCTGAAGTAGTCAATTACTAACCATGGCAGAGGGAAGAGAGGGAAGAAGAAAGCAGAATTTAAACTTTTCTTATTGTAGCTTTGCATCTAAAGATTCCTCATATCGCTACTAAATATTCAATAGGTTGCAGCAGGGCAATTAGAAAATATACAATCAACTCCCTGTCATGTTGTCTTCCCTGGGGATCAGAACAACATTGTACCTTCAGCCCTCACCGATTTCCTAAGTTCTCTTTCATTTTTCGTAATGCAATTCTTGAGCATCGCGCTGTCTTGGCATTTGTTTCTTGGGAGATTGTTAGGGTGTAACAGAAGAGTCTATAGGAATTACCTTCTACTGTGAAGATACTTACCAAGCTCTCTACCTTCTAATATCAATGATAGCCATCTCCAATTGCCAAAACGGATCTAGCATGAGATACATCCTGTTTTCCAGCCCATGCCATAGTGTTGCATACCTTATTTCCACCCCTACACGGACCATACCCTGAAGTCACCATTCCTCTACAATCCTGAGGCAGAAAATGCTTAGTTAATATCGTGTCTTACCTTAAAACTGATTTTTTCCCAATGCCTTGCCCTCACTCAAGGTCCGTCTGAATAACTGCCCCCTCCCTAGGGTTCCCTTTGGTTTCTCAAGTAAGACTGCTCTCATTCAACTGTTTAACCCACTGCATGCCTCTGGTCACACTTGTGGCTGTGTGTTCTATTAATGAAAGACTAGGCCAGCCAAAAGACTGTGAGAGAAATGAAGTAAATTTTAGAAATGGGACAGTTGGGGTATGACGTTTAAATCGAATCACTTATTAGTTGTGTGGTTTGAGATATGTAAAATGAAGGTAATAGCCCTTACAGGACTGAGCCTTATGAAAATATAATGAGAAAATTCATTTATTTTGCATGAATCAAAACGAAAATGCAGCACCTGCTTTGAGGCAAGAACACAACCCTGTCAGGACTCAATTAGTGATGTCAGCATTGTCCAAGTGAGACCAAGGACATCCATAGGTTATGAATACCAGGCCCCAGCTCTGTAATCAGTACAAGAGATTTTCAAGATTTTCTAGGCACAAAACTTTATCTCAGTTCCACAGGATGACAGTAAGACATAAAATCTAATCAACTTGTAGTTGTCATGAATTCTAAGACAAGATTAAACCAAGAGTGAAGGTTCTTACCTATAGTCCCAGAACACAGAAAAACTAGTACAGGAGAATCAATTATAAGTTCAAGGCCAGCCTGGGTGGTTAACAAAGCCCAAGCCTGTCTATGTTTATAAGGTGAGACACTGTCTCAAACACACAAAAGCAAAGACAGTAACAACAAAGAAGAAGAAATTAAGCAGTAGGCTGTGCGAGATAATGTTGGGGAAAACAGAAGATGCAGGAAGGCCTTGGGATGTTCAAGGACAAGATCTTTGAGGAAGAACTAGATTGCAGACTGTGGGCTTGTGAGTCCCCACCAGAAATAGAAACAGTCTCCTCCCTGTCCCTCTTTTCTTCCCTCACTCGTTCTCTCCTTTTGTTTTCTTGCCCTTCATCCTTCTATCCTCCTTCCTTCCCTCCATCTCTTTTTCTTCTGATACACTAATTAAGTTTTTGTCACATTATCTGATTATAAAATCTAACTATAAAAGCATTTAACTGCAGATACACACAAAGAGACATGATAGATGATAGATAGATAGATAGATAGATAGATAGATAGATAGATAGATAGATAGATAGATGATAGATAGATGATTGATTGATAGATAGATAGATAGATAGATAGATGATTGATAGATAGATAGATAGATAGATAGATAGATAGATAGATAGATAGATAGATAGATAGATAGATGATAGATATAGACAGATGATAGAGCGAGCAAGCCTTAGCATGGCATTCGATAGGCAAATTCAAAATCAACAAGGAAGGTTGGAAAGATTCAATTAGCAGCTGAAGCCTCAGCCCGTGGATAGAATTCCTTTTATAGGGAAAGCACCAGTCCTTTATAGCCTTTAGATGAGTTGGATAAATTCTACCCAAATTATTAAGAATAGGTCTTTTACTTAAAGCTGAGTGAGTGCACATATTAATCACATTTACAAAATCCTACACAGCCACACCAAGGGTTAGTGTTTAATGCAGTAAACTAGCTACTATGGATAATCTTGTTTAAATCAGAAAATGGATCATCACCTTGTTCCTTAAAACACTAATTCTCTAACCATAAATACCTTTATTCTTTTTGAAGAACTTTACGTGGAATGATCTTTACCATGAAAATATTTCAGGATTTTTAAATCATCTCTCCTATCAAACTGAAGTACATAAGCATTTTATAACAGAAGATATTTCATTTTTGCCATACATCCTACACTGGTAGGATGCAATACTATGAAAGTCAAACATATTGAATTGTTCTAGGCCATTCATTACAGTCAATGAAATACACCAAAATATCAGAAAGGATTTTATTGTTCTGCAATATCCAGCAAGCAGGACAGCTATCGAATATCTTAAATGATTAATAGGGAAAACTCGATTTCCTTCAGTTTTGTACCTCATATTTTTTATTCTAGAGAAATATGGTTTTAATATTAATTTAATATTGATTAAATACCCAAGTCTTCCACATTAAAACTAAATCGGAAGCACATTTTCTTTGTGCAAGTGAATATTAAGCAATCTGTCAGTGGGCAAAAAAAACATGTTAAAAAAATCAATGCTGAAAGTATTTTAAATAAATGAAATGCAAAATGAATGCATTAACCTACTTTATTTATCAAGCAGAAATATTCTTGTGTTTCCTTTTCTTTTCACAAAAGGATAATCTTAATGGGTGCCCATTTGCTATTGTCCTCTTTACCAAGATGTGAACCTTGGCCTCTCCTCATATCCAACCACAGGGTCATAAACGGTTTCTGATATTACTTGCCAACTTCGCCCCTGGGAGGTACTGAGTATCACTTTTAGTAGGTCACCATAGAGACGCCGATGTCAGATTCCATATTGATCACGGAAGGCAGAATGTTCCATAGACTTGAGCTATGTGTTATTGATTAAGGGACTCTGTCATGTTAACTGGAAACTGATGCTCTCGCTAGAAATGACATCAGTCCTTGAGCTGCACAGACTCCTTTCTATCTGATGAGTGAAGCTTTTTCAAGTGCCCTTCCAGATTTCTGTCTCGCCATCCCAATGGCGACCACTTGATCATCTAGAGGACACTGGCTGCATCCCTTTTGTGATTTTTGTGAGGGTCCCTCTCCCCCAACCACAAGATGGAAGGCTCTGAGAATTCTACATAATCTACTTTTAATCCTGCCATGGATTTTTCATATTTGTTGTGGGGGATAAGATCATAAAAATAAAACAGATGACGTGACTATGAACTCTGCCGTGAAGATCTTTGACTTCATAGTGGCTAGTCTAAGAATTTTTGTATAGATAAACTTCAAAAGATAATTGTTTTAAAAGGTTAATGTTTTAAACAGACTGACGTTTTAAAATAATGAAAAGGAAAAATATCATAAAGTTCTTTTTATTTAATTTTTTGTTTGTATATGGGTGCGTGTGTGTCTGTGCACCATAGTTGTACACTATCCTTGGAGGTCAAAAGATGGCAGCATATGTCTTGAGACTACCACTGTAGATGGTTTTCGGCTGCCATTGGATGCTTGGATTGAACCCAGGTCCTCTGGAGGAGCAACCAGTATTCTTGAACACTGAACCCTTGATCCAGCATTGTGGTATTCTTTAAAATGATAAATTCCAGGTTGTGGGGTCTATTTTTAAAGCAAAACCTTTGAGCTCTACAAAGCTAGAAGAATCTTCACTTGAGCTGTCATCATGAGACAATAGACACTAAGAGCTTAGATACTGCTAAGTCTATCCTGAACTTTTAACTATTGGTATTGCCATTCTCAAAGTATGATAGACACATAATATTTATTATTTGGGTTTATTAATTTAACTAGGCTATATTGACTAGGTACAGCTATATATGACTGCAAGAGTCTGGAAACTTTAATACTTAGTGGGATATACTGGTGAAATGCAGATCTCATTTAGTTTAATCTTTTGTATAAATCACCACCAAGCTGCAGTGAATAAAAAAACCTCATGTTTCTTTTTTCATATTTGTTTACAAGTGATTGCACACTGTGTATTCCCCAGAAAGTATCCTAGGTCTCTTTTTGAGATTGCTCTTTTGTTTAAATAATTCAATTTTAAAGATTGATACTGACTTAGATAAAAAGATTCCTAAAGCAAAGATGACTAAGGTATGTAAAGAAATCTTTTGTGGATGCTGTTGGCAATGGGATGCTGTGTCGTTCTGGAGAGCCCTACTTAAGAAGTAGTAGATGACCAACTTTTAAATACAATTCTGAAATTCTAAACTCTCAAAGTCAATTCGTTTTTAGAACTTACTCTGAAATCACATGAATAAAGCAATTGATGGTCTTAACACCATTTGATAAGAATATTCTGATATTTTACTGTTTAGAGTTCTGTAAGTACTGGACACTTTGCTCAGGCACATCCGGTATTGCCCAAATCAATTATTTTCTTTACACGTTAAGAATTACTGAAACACAGATGCTGGAGCATTTTATATAAAGGATTGTGGATGTATATTCTCCTCTTTCAATGGTACTAAACTCCCTTATAAGTGGAAAACTCCCTGTATATACAACTATCAACATTCCCACAGTCTTTCCTTATTTAGGCTACATTTGAAGATCAATATTCCTCAGGCCTCGTACACAGGTTGCTTGGCAAAACCAAAATAAAACAAACAAACAAACAAACAAACAAACACACGTTGGCCATTCTGACTGGTATAACATAAAATTCTCTGTTGCAATGTAGTTTTGATTTACATTTCCCCAACGACTAAAACTGCTGATCATATCTTTAATTGCTGCTATTTTTACATTGGGTTATTTGTTCTTTTGATGTCTAGTTTTTGAGTTCTTTATATATGGAAAATATTAGCCTACTATCAGATATGTAGTTGGGAAAAAATTTTCCTGTGTTGTAGTTTGTCATTTGGAATGATGGCTTCCTTTGTCATATAGAATCCTTTTAGTCTCATGAGGTCCTATTGTTAATTGCTTTTCTTAGTGTCTGTGCTATGCATGCTCGGTTCAGAAAGTCTTGTTCTGTTTACTTAGGACTCTATTCTCTATTTTTCTTCTATCAGATTCAGTGCACCTGGTCTTATGGTGAGGTCTTGGTCCACTTAGAGTTGTATTTTGTGAAAGCTGATAAATATGTATCCAGTTTGACACTCAGTATTTGTTGAAGCTGCAGTCTTTTTTCTGGGGCTTATTTCTGGTCTATTTATCAAAACCTAGGTATACATAGTCATGTCTGGAACTTCAATGCAATTCCATTAATCAGAATGTCTTTTTGTGCCAAAATCATGCTTTGTATTGCTTTGCAGTACAACTTGAAATTGGGGATAGTGCTATCTCTTTTATTTTTCAGGATCGTTTTAGCTATTCTGGGTATTTGCTTGCTTGGTTGCTTTTTGGTGAAAATTGTCCTTTCAGGATCTATGAAGAACTGTGTTGGAATTTAATGGGGATTGCAATGAATTTGTAGATTGCATTTGGTAAGGTGGCCAGTTTTACTGTGTTAATCCTCCTGATCTCTGAGCCTGGGAGTTCTTTCTATCTTCAGATGTCTTCCTCGATTTCTTTTTTCAGTATCTTTAAGTTTTAATTTTACAAATCTTTTACTTGCTTGGTTAGAGTTGCATTGTTTGACACAATTGTGAAAAGTGCTGTTTCTTTGATTTCTTTCTCAATTTGTTTGTCATTTGTATATAGAAGGCTATTGATTTCACATGTTAATTTTATAACCTAATATTTTGCTGAAAGTGCTTATGGGATGTAGAAGTTTTCTGGTGGGATTTTTAGGGTTATCTTTGTATTCAGTCATATCCTCTGCAAATAAAGGTACTTGGACTTCGCCCTTTCCTATTTGTAGCCTCTTGGTCTCCTGCAGTTGTTTTATTGCTGTAGTTAAGATTTACAGTACTATTCAATATAGTATTATATTGGATGTGGGGAAAGGAAGTACTCATCTATTCCTAGTGGATGCAAACTTACATAGCCACTATGCAAAGCAGCATGATTGTTCATCAGTAAACTTGGAACATATGTACCTCAAGATCTAGCTATACCACTCTTAGCCATATACCCAGTGGACTCTTCATCCTACTATAGAGACACTTGCTCAACAATGTTCATTGCCAGAAATTGAGAACAGTCTAAATATCCATTAGCAGAAGAATGAATTAAAGAAAATGTGGTGCATTTATAGAGTGGAATAATAATCAGCTGTTAAAAATGAAATTTGCAAGTAAATGAATGGAACTTGAAAAAAAAGTCATCCAGAGTGAGGTATTCCTGACCCCAAAAGACAAATATGGTATGTATTCTTTTATATATGGATGTTAGCTTTTAACTTTCTGATAGCCAGGCAACAGTCTATATAATCACAGAAGCCAGGCATGGAGGAAGGGACTAATTGGAGGAATGGAACTCCTAGGAAGGGGAAATAGAATAGATAGTTATGGATAGATGTTGAGTGGGGTCACCTGGAACAGGGGGACCAAATGGGTATGCTGAGTGAAGAGGGGGCAAGGGAATGAATATACAGAGGGCCAGCTAAAACTAAGGCCCTTGGAAGGGATGTATGGAAACCTAAAACAGTAGGAACATCTTTTTTTAAAAAAAAAAAAAAAAAAAAAAACTTGTATAAAAAATCTATTTTCAACTAAAAAGAAAAGAAATAAAATTAAAATATCTTAAAAGTAAAACAAACCTACTAGAGTTACTTAAAATAAGTTTTCCTGTATGTATGTAGTTGAGCTATTCATGTTTTTAAGGTCAGTAGTCTTCCCTCTATGATCTGTTTTTTGTTACTACACAAACTGTTAGTATTTAGGCATCCGTACTGGCCTGTCCTTGAGGTATATGTCCTCAGCTGTAGCCACTAAGAGCACCACCTGTGTGCATTTACTAAGCTCCCTTTTAAAAAGGATGCCTTCCATCCCTCTCTATATATCTCTTTGTCTCCATCTGTCTGTCTGTTGCTAGGTCTCTCTCTTCTCTCCTGCTACTCCTACCCCCAGAATCCTGTTTCCCCTCCCCCCTATTTTCCTATTTACTTCCCCCCCCAATTAAAAAAAAACAAAAAAAACAAAACCCTCCACCTGAGCTCTGTCACTTGGTATCTTTCTCTCATACACCACTTTTTCTAAGTTACAACAAAGTAGTATAGAGAACCTCACTGGAGCACCTATGGGCCAGAGGATACAAGCAGAGAGCCATTGTTTCAAAGGGAAGTGTTAAGGGTTAGATTAAACAGCACAATGCAGGATGAAATCCTGCCCTTCCTGTTTGAATATGGCATAGAGCCAAGCCCCTCCTTTATTCTTTGCTGGGTCTCAAGTTAAATTGGCTCCTTATGTGTATGGTATGTTCTGTCCCTCTGTTCATCCTGCCTAGACACGCAATGAGTAATAAATGATGAACTAATTCTGCCCAGAATAATCCAATGGTATTTTTAAAAGAACAATGAAATCCTTCAACTTGCGTGAAATCTTCATTTAAAAGAGCAGGAAGAAGTTGTGTTCCCTTTCATATGTTAGCAAGTGTGGGTTCTCAGATAGATGTAGCTTAGTTTGATGGCAAACTAGTTGCAGACCTAGTACAAGCACTGAGTCATACCTTTGAGCTCAGTCATGGGACAATAAACACAAGCAAACAAATGTTAACAAGAAAGCAAACAAATGCACAAGGGGGAGGTGTGTCCTGCTTCCCACTGACCATGTGCAATTCCTAACACTGGATTTCTCTTAAAATAATCCTGTGTGTGTGAGCACGCATGCATGCGTAGATATTGAAATTAACATCCCTAATCAAATATATTCTATGATAAAAATGCCTTTGTAGAAAAAAGAAAGTTTGAAAAATTTGAGTAACATTAAATAAGATTATAATATTAAACACCAACCCTAAATTTACCGTATGACTTCTGTGTTGCTCTCTTTGAACATTAACCATATTGTTTCTTTGTATAAGTTATTCAACATCATATTCTTGCTTTGATATCATCAAGCTGTTGCCTGAGAAATTTTCCATATTTCTCTGCCACTCTGTATAAAATATACACATAGATCAATTCAATATATTTAGAATGAGTATTGAAAATGAATATGTAAAGTAGTTCATAGCTATCTCTCTTTCCTCTGTTTCTCCCCCTTTTTTTTTTTTTTGTTTCCCTCTGCATTGGAGTTTGCATGTGTGTGTGTGTGTGTGTGTGTGTGTGTGTGTGTGTGTGTGTGTGTGTGTGTGTGTGTGTGCGTGTGTGTGTTTGTGTGTTCTGACTTTTCTGGCCCTTGAAAACTATCTGATATGAGCATCTGTAGGTTGCAGAGAGCTTTGGAAGGATTACATACATATCTTAAAAATAGTAATTTAAGTTGTAGATATGATATGCTCAGAGGTGATTTTTGAACCAATTCCTATGGAGTCTTAGTTCTTAATGGTTTTGAGAGGTCCATTGACATTTGATTTTAGTTCAATATTTTAATGGTGATAGTTATTAAAACACATTCAGATACACTGCCTACTAAATCTTAATACATTGTAGACCACCAGCATATTGACTTTTGCTGCCAGGCTAATTTATTTTTATGCTGGCTTCAACATGAAATCATTCTTACCATCTCTGGGACTATATTTGAACTTGAGGACATGTGTCAATAATTAAAATAGTTTGTAGCTCTGTACTGTTCCTGGTTTTTGCTGCTTTATACCTCAATTTTTGTGCATGTTACACGCCCACTATAAAATCCTTGTATTTGTCCATAAGAATTTGAGATGTTCTCTTTTCTACACATAGCTGTGAATGAAGCTATCTGTCAAGACTGTTCGGACTTCCTTAGTTACCTGATTACTATGAGCTTTATGCATGTCAAGCAGAGCTTGCAGGGCTGCTTTGCGTTATGCTTCTTTACGGTGTTTGGATGTTTATAGTGTGTGCATTGTTATCCAAAGGAGAGAACAACTGATTTGAGAAATTGTGTTCATGGCAATGCTAGCGTCAAGTGATAAGTGCTTGGATGTTGGATTCAGACCATTGCTTCTTCTCTAACTAGATTTGTATGCTTTGATAACAAACATAACAACTCTAAACTGCTTCTTCAGTCAAAAAAGGAGCCTTCTAATAGCTATCTCTCACAATATTAGGGTAAAATTATGACACCGAGATCCCCTGGCCTTCTAAGATCAGATGTCTTCAGTAATGGTGTTTCTTCTGTTAATCTCTTTAAAAGCGTTAAATGTTTTAAACTAGTTTATAAACAAATCTATTTAAAATTTGTACATTTTTGTTGCTTAATATTATGACTCTTTTTTCTGTGCAACTCAGTGAGATTTTTTCATTTTTAATTTTTTTATTATTATTATTAAAAATTTCTGCCTCCTCCCCACCTCCCATTTTCCTCCCCCTCTCCCTATTCCCCTCTCCCTCCCTCTCCAGTCCAAGGAGCAGTCAGGGTTCCCTGCCCTGCTGAAGTCCAAGGTCCTCCCCCCTCCATCCAGGTCCAGGAAGGTGTGCATCTAAACAGACTAGGCTCCCCCAAAGCCAGTACATGAGGTAGGATCAAAACCCAGTGCCATTGTTCTTGGCTTCTCAGTCAGCCCTCATTGTCAGCCACGTTCAGAGAGTCCGGTTTGATCCCATGCTTTTTCCCAGCTGGCCTTGTTGACTCTTTAATGATCTTTCCTATCTTAAAAATGTGTGTGTGTGTGTGCACACACAAGAGTGCACATCCTCTCTTAGACCAGAAGAGGCCAACAAATACTGGAGAGATGGAATTACAAGCAGTTGTAAGATGCCAGATGTGAGTGCTGGGATTCAAACTTGAGTTCCCTGCAGGAGTAGCAAACACTCTTAATTGTTACGCAGTTTCTCCAGCCTCATAATGTGTCTTGTTTCTTCGTTTCATTTTATTTAGAATTAAATTTCTTAGCGATCTCAGATCCTTTATAGACATGGATATGGACTGGTTAAGAGATGAGTCATACTCTAAATAATTAAAGATCAATTATATTTCGCGATTTCACATTTTCCTCAACATCTTTAAGTTGAGTTTCTCGGCTTTTTAGATGGCATTCAGCTTCTCTGAATAGTAAAATGCCAAGCAGAGGTAGGGGTGGGCAGGAGGAAGCCCACTGATATTTTGGGTGGGTAAAAATGACTTGGAAGTGCCGCAGCATGGATAGCAACTTATTGAAATGAAAATAGAAAAGTGCAGTGCAAGAGGCCCATGAAATGTTAACTCCAGAATCTGCTCCCAAAGGAGATAGAAATGTAGCCTGTAACTTTGGTGGCGGGTTCTCCCGGGAGACACATTCTCAGCAGAGGTCAGAATTATACAGCTGCCACTGTTTTAATTTTTAAGTGCTTCGAAGACACACAGGCTGGTGGACTGTTTGCTGCTCTACTGGGAACCAGTCACAACTATGGATGTGAATGAAGTTAGGTCACTCGGGGAGTATATGGTGATCTTTTCTTTTTATCCAGTAATGATATGAACAGAGCTCTGCTTGCAAACCCACCATGTTGTCTTTTACTGCCGCAAGCCCAAATCAACGGACTCAGCTGTTCCTAGAATGAAACCCCTAAAATCGAAAACCAGAATAAACTTTTTCCCTCCTCATATTTTCTTTTCATTGTTTTGGTATTTCCATACATTTGTGTGTGTGTGTGTGTGTGTGTGTGTGTGTGTGTGTGTGTGTGTGTCTGTCTGTCTGTCTGTCTGTCTGCGCATGTTTATATGTGTATACACACACCCACTTCTGCAAACATGTATGTATAAACTTCATATTGACATTGGCTGTCTGCCCTACACTTGTAGACTTGGCTAATCTAGCCAGCCTGCTTGTTCTCTTGATCCCCTGCATGCTTTGGAAACTCTGGGATTAAAATTGGACAACCATGTCCATCACAGGGGCTGTGGATCAGAACGTTGGTCCTCATGCTTGCAAGGCAAGCCCTTTAAGCACTGAGCCATCTCCTAGCCCCTCGGATAATGTCTTCTAGTAACAGAAAGATAATGATAGGAGTATCAACAACTCTCCCAGGGATGGGAATTTTCAACCGTATGCAAAACCTTGCATTATGTACCTGGAGGAAAATTGGGAGAGCCAAGTACTTCATCAGGAAAAAAAAAATAAGTCAGTGAGAATTGGGAAGCCAGAGCATTCTTACATCTCATGGGAAATCTAATACTCAATAGAACTGACAATGTCCTTTCAATCATCATAAGAACTGTCTGGAGGCAAACGCATGCTATTAGCAGTACAGTGCACTTATCAGATGTCACCAAGTTAACTGTGAGCTGTGTATGGTTCCTCACTCAGTGTGAGTCTATTATTTCATTCAGCACACAAAAAGTGTTTCTAGCAACTCCATGGAGAAAGAGGAAAACTCCCTGTTAGAGAGTAAGAGAAAACTACATAACATACTTAGACATCCATGTCACTGAACACCATCAGTGACAGTGTTATGTAACAAAACATTGGCCTGGAAAACAAGAAAATACTTTTAAGACAACTCGATGCTGTGTTAATTTAACTAAATAGGAGCGATCAATTAGCTGCTAGGATATAAAACTGCTTTAGCCATTAGGTTTTTGGTCTTATTTGTGGTACTGCGTTTGGATTCCTTCTTGTAGAATGTGGGCCTCAAAACTGATGAGAGAGCACTTGGTTACCCCCAAAACAGCTGTGCCACTATTGCACCATGGACACATCTTGCCTGGCAGGCACTGTAGTTTATAGGGTTCTCGGTTGAGTAAGACCACTGCTGCCTTTTCTTTCCTGGCTGCTTTCATTGCAGCTTCCAACACTATGAAAGATGGCTCAGTTTTTAAATGGCAATAATTATTTCTTGAAAAAATGTTCAACATCACTAATCGTCAGAGAAATAAAAGTTAACCTACTTTGAGGTTACACCTTGCCCCAGTCAAATTCCTATAATAATAATAATAATAATAATAATAATAATAATAATAATAATAAATCAAACAACAACAAATGCTGACAAGGATGTGGAGAAAAAGGAAAGTGATTCTCTGTTGTTTAGAGTATAATCTAAGTAATCGTGATAGGGATAATTGGGCTGAATCTTGAAAAGTCTAAAACTAGAACTACCACATGACCCAGCAATAAGTCTCCTGGACCTGGATCTTTGCCCAAAGGGATTTATATCATACTATGAGATATTTGCTCATCCATGCCCACTGCTGACCTAGTGACAGTACTTAAGAAATGGAATCAGCTTAGGTGGTCATCAGCCGAAGAGCTGATGATGGCAATGTGACACCTAAATATATTACAGCTATGCAGAACAACAGTATCATGAAATTTACAGGTAAATGAATCGATCTGGAACATTATAATGAGTGACATAATCTAGACAAAAAAAAAGACAAATGTCACTCACATAATCCAGACTCTCTGTGTATATTTCATCTTTACGTGGCTTATTTTTAACTCTATTACCTTTTAATATTTATTTTATTACCTTTACTTCTTTAATCTATGACTGTCTGTACTCTGTCTCTTTAAAGAATGTGTGGGATTTTGGTTAGTGTTATTTATACAATAATGAAAAAAAGTTTTAAAAAAAAGAAAGTAAAAAAATATGGTAAGCACCTTGGTTGCTGAGGCCCTGGGTGCTTGCTCTGCCTCTCTCTGCTTTTCAAAATGGCAGAAGTACCATTACCACCAGCTCCAGGATGCCAGGTAGGAGCAACACTCATGACTTTAACTCTGAGAAGGAGCGTGCAGCACATAAACCCTTTTGATCTGAGCAATAGCTAAATTTGCCATGCAGTGCAATGAACCGTCTGGAAATACCTCTGTGTATGGTGGCAGGATCTGCCATGTTCTCTTGCCTGTGTATGACTAATACAACTGATTCCACTGTCTGCTCAGGTGGGAAGCACTGAACGGTGGGCCTGGTCTCAGCTACTTTGCTCCTGACCCTGACTGGACACACAAGCACCTGGGCCTACAAATGTTGTTCAACTGTTCGGCCTCCGAAGAGAGCCAGAGTTTGTGCTGGCAGCACAGCCCAAGAAGCTGCCTGTTGAAACCCCATGGGGTTTTCTGGGTTTAATTTGTTTGTTTGTTTGTTTGTTTTGCTATTACTGCTGAATCAGGATGACCTCTCTTAAAGGAGCTGAAGCATGTTGCCAGCTGCAAAAAGAAGGGGGGGGGGTGTAAACTTTGTTTTTCTGTATTTAGAATTCCTTTCCAAGCTTTCTCAGGTTTTATGTAGATTTAGCTAGAACCAGTTTGTAGTAGGAGGCTGCTTATTCATTTCCCAGCTGCCCAGATGCCCAAAATAACCACACAGAAACTGTATTAATTAAATCACTACCACCCAGCGGTGGTGGCGTACGCCTTTAATCCCAGCACTCGGGAGGCAGAGGCAGGCGGATGGATCTCTGTGAGTTCGAGGCCAGCCTGGTCTACAAGAGCTAGTTCCAGGACAGGCTCTAAAAAGCTACAGAGAAACCCTGTCTCAAAAAAAAAAAAAATCACTACCTGGCCCATTAGCTCTAGCTTCTTCTTGGTTAACTCTTACATTTTAGTTTAATTCATTTCTATTACTCTATGTATTGCCACATGGCTGTGGCTTACCGGCAAGTTTCCAATGTGTTTGTCTCAGCCAGTGGCTCCATGGCTTCTCCCTGACTCTGCCTCCTTTCTTCCAGCATTCAGTTCAATTTCCCCACCTAGCTCTACTCTACCTTTTTACAGGCCTACGGCAGTATCTTTATTAACCAATGGGGTTCACAGCATACAGAGGGGAACCACACAAAATCTTTAGGCTTGCATTTTTCAATGCTTTTTATTCTTTGCTATAATCTGAATTTAGAAGACTCTTATTGTCTCCCTTTCCAATATGGAACTTAATGAATAAAACTTCTATACATTTGAGATTTTCTACTTTTCGTATTGTCAAGTATCAGTCAGAATACCTCATAATAAAATTTCCCATTTTAACAGATGACTTTTATATTTTACTTTTAGAAAATTCTAAGTGATGAGATCCAAACTGAGATGAGAAGGAATTAACCTTGAGGTCATTGCGATGCAAATCAAAACATTCTACTTAGAGACATGTGGCCCAAGTGTCTTATTTATTTTGATTCTGGTAATTTCTAAATGTTCTTTCTTATATCAAATGGATGGAGCCCAGGTGGTGCTAACTGCTCATATTCATTAAAAACATGAGGCTTTTATTTGAAACTGTCATACAGTGAGGACAAAAGGTGACCATTCCCCATCATAAAGTACCTCCAGGGATGTTTTATCAGTACATGGGAATGCCTGGAGTTTTAACCTTCACACGGATGAAATTTACATACAAATTCTCCACAGACCTTCTAGAAAGATCTCTCATTTGTCAGAATTGTACCAGAGATGGCCTTTGTTATCTGCTGACTGATGTAACAACTATAATATAACTGTATACCTGAGGGTACAGAATGTTAGAAGACAAAACAAGTATAGCAACAGCAACACCCAGAAGAATCCCAAGCATGATGCTTGCTTAAAAGGAACTGTGCCCCTAGTTTTCTTTAAGTTATTTCTGTCTGAAACCATCGTGCCTATTTTCAAAAAAATTCTACCTGTTTTTTTTTTTTTTTTCCACATTGGAAGCTCAACATGTTTCATGCACTTGGAAAAGCCTTTGAGTAACCAGCAAACTGTGAGGAATAGGTTTTCAGATGAAGAGAGAGAAAAAAAATTATTCTAAAGGTCAGTAAAAAGAGCAATCTGACCACAGCAACTGGAACAATCTGTTCCACACTGGAGACTTTCAAAGTGTTGCATCTGATATTTTGATGATGTAGTACTTGCTTGTGGCATTAGTTGGCTCACAGCTGCTTGCAGTTTGTATTTAACTATTTTAATTCTTGAAGCCAAAAAATATGACTGTAGAATTCATACATGTTTAGAAAAATTTTAATTAGAAAAAAAATTAGTGATGATCGAACAGAATAAACTATATAATATATGCAGTATCCATTGTTAATTGTTCATTTGGAGATAAAAATAATTCCAAGCATTCCAAACTTCATATTCAATGAAAGAAGAGAACTGTTCCTATCCTTATCAACAGACAAAAAGTTTCAGGTGTCTTTTGGATTTAGTTCTCTTGTGTTATGTATTCAGTGTGGAGATTATTAAAAGAGTCAAGGAAGTCCAGACACTGATTTCACAAGACAGAACTCAGATCGCAATAGCTGTATTCAAATGTCAAGCTTGAAAAGAAAGACTGTGTCCTTTCACCCCCTTCCCCAGACTAGGAAGCCTCGCACAATAAACTAGACTGGAACTTTAGCCACAGATGTAGATAAAGTAGCTGATGTGTGTGGGGGTCGTGGAGGTACCGCTCCTATCTGAGGATGGGGAAAGGAGAAATACAATGGGAGTGATGGCTGAGAGATTCACAGGCATAGACTTCCATTCATTTTCTCTGCCCTTTCTTAACCTACTCAAGACACAACCCTGTAAGATGCAATCCTTGCCTATTGTCTCCTAGAGATCTGCCACGTGGGAATTCTGTTCATACTCAAGCTTAATGTGATGGTAAGAGATTTGAATTTTACCCAAAATCTGTAGTACTTTTTGTGTACGTGTGTTGAAACTTCTATCCTTTTAATATTTATTTGTTTTAATTTTATGTGTATGAGAGTCTTGCCTGGATGTATGTATACATGTTATGTACTTGCTCAGTGACCATGGAGGTAAGAAGAGAGCCTTGGGTCCCTGAAAGCAGAGGTGTGGATGACTATGCGTTATCATGTGGGTGCTTAGACTAGAAATCCAGTTATCTGAAAAAACAACCAGTGCTCTTATCTCCTGGACCTTCTCTCCAACACCTTGATTACTTTTGATATATATCAGATGTAGAAGGAGCGGGCGCCACTCAGTAGTAGGAGCTGCGGGCAGGCCTGCTTTTCATCCTGCCTGGCTCCCAGCCGCTGGCTAGCTTTATCCAGAATAATTACATGGAAACTGTATTCTTTTAAATACTGCCTGGCCCATTAGTTTCAGCCTCTTATTGGCTAATTCTCGCATCTTGCTTTAACCCATATTTAGTAATCTGTGTAGCACCACGAGGTGGTGGCTTACCAGGAGAGATCTTAACCTGTGTCTATCTTGGAGAGGAGAGGCATGGCAACTGTCTGAGGCGTCTGCCTGACTCTGCTTTCTTTCTCCCACAATTCTGTTCTGTCTACTCCGCCTACCTAATTTTCTGTCCTATTAAAGGGCCAAGGCAGTTTCTTTATTAACCAATGAAAGTAACCCATAGACAAATGACCATCCTCCATCAATCAGATACCTATGAAATCTGATTATAGGCTAAAACTTGTTAGTTTTTAAGCAATAGAACCTCTTCCAAATAAAATTAAGCCATTATAAAGATATTTTCATGTAGCATGCTTATACCACAGAGCTTATGAGTAAAGAGGAAAATAGCACCTTCTAAAAGGATGATACAAAAGTTGATAAATCACATTGTGGATTGGGTTATCTTTACCCGGTATCAGTCTCCTGCATTCCTTCTATTCCTGCCACACAGTCTGAGTGGATGTGGAATGGGTCGCAGACTAAGGAATGATCTTGCTGGTCTAAGTCACGCAACCATGATCTCAATTCTCCTTCTTGAGCAGTGTCTGGCCTTTCTGGTCATGTCACCACTTCGGCACTGGATATGTAATGCAAGAAAATTCAATCAAAGTTATACCCATAACTCTTTCTACCGGTGTGGAAAAGGGAAGCGTGCTTCCTTTGTTGAGTGTGAAGTTTGGAGTACTTGCCAGTTTCCTTCATGAGGAAACTTGATCTGGGTCAAAGTCAAAAAAAATGTAAAGAAAATTCTGAGCAATGGAACTCAAGCAGCACTGGTTTCAAATTTCACATAGTGGGATAAACGGCATGGTTGCTCTGGAGTATTTACCAGCTTTCTTCCTAAGGATTATATTTTTCACACCATTGACCTCAGTCAAAGCCCTACAAGCTGCCCAGGCCAGTGTTGACTAAATTCATGAAAACACATGTGATTCCTTAGATTAAGATTTACATGTCAGGTGTAGATCCATTTCTACCACTGCACTACATTGTACCTTGAGATACCTTGGCCAGGTGTTCTGATTCCTCAGGCTGAGTCTCAGAATGGGGAAACACATGGAAAGAACAAGTCTCTGCTAACATGTAGCAAGACTGACAGAGAAACATTTTGTGTGCTATTACAATTGTGGATTTCTTCCTAGAACACACAAACATCAAAACTAGCTAGTTCCAGCCAGACCGTGGTGGTGCACAACTTTAACCCCAGTACTCAGGGGACAGAGGCAGGAGGATCTCTGTGAGTTCAAGGCCAGCCTGGTCTACAAAGCAAGTTCCAGGACAGCCAGTTACACAGAGAAACCTTGTCTCAAAAAACCAAAACCCAAAAACCAAAAACCAAATCAAAAAACAAAAATAAAAAACAAAACAAATAAAAAATATCTAATACCATTACCTTCAAACTTCTTTCATTTATTAAGCCAATGGATAATATTGTTTTTACTACTCAATATATCTTCATAGAAAAAAGTCATCAATTAACCAATCTTATTAACCCCATGAGGTATGGGGAAATACTTTTAATAGGCAAACCTCATAGAAATACAATACAATATAATCTAATGTTTGTACTGTTGGATGTTTAGTTAGGGCTGACGCTTTCTATCAATAGGGCTCATCTTCTATGACAGTTTGAATGGACAGGCGGATAAAGAAAGAAACCCTTTGGCAGGTTCTACAATGTTCTTGATGAGTGGATCAACGTGAGTTTAACGTCATGCTTAATTTTATCAGCACGCCATCAAGAACTTTCTTCCCCGTGTTCTCTCTCATTAGCACATGGATTCAAAGCAAAAGCACACAAGTGGATCTCTTTGATGCTTATTTCAAAGCATTTCAGAAAAAATTAATTACTGTAATATAATGAAAAATATTTGTGCTGTTATTTCTCTTCCATATGGGAAAACCTGGACAGCTTTAGTATCTTCCTTCAGACCACCCAGAGAGTTACTCGCAGAACTGCATTGACCTCTGTATTTTCAGGGGGATCTGAGACATTTGACGGAACATTCACAGGAACAGGGAACATTTCTAACCCAAACAAACAAGCCTCTACTAACAGTAAAAAGCAGAGTTACTTTTACCACTTGTTGCATTTATGTTCCGCTTTGAGCCTACCCTGAGGGTCAGCAAGATCGAATTCAGTTATTTTAAACTCTTCGAAGCAGTCACTGCCTATTCTACAAGGCTTCTGGCTACCATATGAGAAAAACGATACCATGCCCAAGAGAATTGTGGACACATCTTCCTCATCATCTTCCTAGTTGCCCTATCTGTGGCAGAAAACACAAGCCAGAAAGAAAAATGATACATTCCCACACAAGGAGTAAGGCATCTCTGTCATAATAATACAAACCACACTATGCCTGTCGATATTGCTTAATAGTCTCCATTTTGAAGGATAACCTAGTTGTATGATCCAGTTGTTCTACTAGACTTGTGTGACTAGTAGAGTTTTAATTATTTTTTTTTTGAAAAGTAAATTTAATAGAAAGCAGTGATTCGGCAGCCATTATCCAGGGCCATCTCAAGTGCCAGAGATGAAGTCTCCACCCCTTTACAGCAAGCACTGAACTTACCTTGGAAACTATGGAATTTCTTCTAAGCCTGGCACTAGGAATCTGAAGATACAGCATGTCCAGCCTCAGACCCTTTCTCCAATATTTTCAATTCTCGGCCTGAATATACTACATTTTTACCCCCAAAGTCTCCTAAGTTTTGTTATGTCACTGATAATTAAGGAATTGCATTTAACAACTAGTTACTTCAGTGACTTTACATTTTTATACATCAATGACACTGGCTATACAATTTTACTTTGACTAAAAAATTACTTCCTTTTCAAATTATAATGTATAGCATGTTTGGATTGTAAACATGCTCTGGTTTTGAAACAAAATCATTCCAAACTACCTGGAGACTTACACAAAACAGTAAAAATAAGGTTACATTTTAGAAATTATCACAATTCATTTCTAATAAAAAAATTCACTACAGTCTAACCAAGAAAGAACATATAACTCTGGGACAAACATTTTTTTAATTCTTAGGCAAGCATGGATAGTAATAAATTCATATTTACAAGAATAATATTACAAGAAAATAGTGGTCGTGGTCTTTCTAGCAATTCACACATACATTTCTCATCTTACAATAGGAAATCATCAGTTAAGTAAATATATTTAATGCATAAATTAGCAGTAATGGATCTGACATAAGTTCTTGGATACAATATTTTAAAATTTGTCATTTTGATCACAGAACATTTATAATACCATCTTAATTTAAATTTTAATAACCTAAAATTTGTAAATTTTGCTATCATGTGTACTTTTAACATTCCAAAGTGGGAAACAGGTAAAGCTCTGTTTATGTAATTCAAGGAAGATAGACCTGTTTTCAATCTTTATGACTTCCTGAGGGAAATCTGCACTGTTTCTCAACTCTTGTTAACTCTATGGAATACCTCCTGCAAAAATAGTATATCTTACTTTATTTTTCCCATTTTGCTCATTTCATAAAGGACCATGTAAACTCTACCAGCATCATTAGAAAACCCTAGGGGTCTACTAAAGTCTCAGAGTCAGAGAAACTGTACATGTGTATACAGTAGCAGAAGTCCCAACGTTCAGAAGGCTGTACCTGGGAGCCTGCAGCACCGTGTACAGCATGTTGAAAATAGCATTGCTCTCGGCTCATATGGGTATCTGTTAAGTCAAGTTGGAACAGCTAACGTAAAAAAATTATATTCTGCTACATTATTATATTGCCATTCTTATGAATTTCTAACAAGTCAGTTGCCATGCATTCATTCTTTCCTGCGGACCACCATTTCATACCATGGCAATTTCTTGATCTAAATATAAACTCGTGTCTTGCAAATATCATTTTGGAAAGATCTAGATACTGCATAGTGCCTTCATGTCAGCCAGCTAATCCGTGGCTTATAAACTTTGCAATTAAAAGACAAGAAAGGTGGCCTAGCTTTGGGAAGTGAAGAATAAGTGAATTTTAAAGAGACAAGATGCTCACTATCCCATTGCTCTATTGATAGGTACTTAAGAGAATCTACAGTGTTGAAAACTTAGACTTTTGTTTCTATATTGTGTGAACTGGATAGCACAACAAAAGCTATAATAAAAGTCTAGGTCAGCGCACATAGATAATGACCCAACTGTAGTAGTGGGAAGAAATACTGGCCTGTAAGTTGCAAAATACGCAATCAGCTTGTGGGGCTTATAGACAACAGTAGAGTTCCATCTGTGTATGTGTAAATGTAACAGCAGGGAGGCCGAATACAGGTACAATGACAGATACTGCCATTTGAATTCTACTGAAATATCCATCCCTGCAAAGAACGGGCATTTCTTTTAATTTTCCTTTTTTCAATTGATTTTATTGAGCTATACATTTTTCTCTGCTCTCCTCCCCTTCAACCCTTTCCCATGGTCCCCATGCTCCCAATTTACTCAGGAGATCTTTTCTTTTTCTACTTCCCATGTATATTATACCCATGTATGTCTCTCTTAGGGTCCTCATTGTTGTCTAGGTTCTCTGGGATTATGATTTGTGGGCTGTTTTTTTTTTTTTTTTTTTTTTGCTTTATGTTTAAGAACTCAAGAAATTGGCCATCAAAAGAACAAATAATCCAATAAAAAATGGAATACAGACCTCAACAGATAACTCTCAACAGAGGAATCTAAAATGGTTGAAAGACAGTTAAAGGAATGCTCAGCATCCTTAGCCACCAGAGAAAAACAACTCCGAGATTCTATCTTACACCTTAAGAATGGCCAAGATCAAAAACACTGATGACAACTTATGCTGGAGAAGATGTGGGGTAAAGGGAACACTCCTGCATTGCTGGTGGGAGTGCAAACTGGTCTAGCCCTTTTAGATAGCAGTATGGCGATTTTTCAGAAAATTAGTAAACAGCCTTCCTCAAGACCCAGAAATACTACGTTTGGGTATATATCCAATGGATGCACAATCGTGCCAGAAGGACATGTGCTCAACTATGTTCATAGCAGCATTATTTGTCATAGCCAGAATGTGGAACAACCTAAATGCCCCTCAACCAAAGAATGGATAAGAAAAATGTGGTACATTTACACACTGGAGTACTACACAGCAGAAAAAAATAATATCTTGAAATTTGCAGGCTAATGGATGGAGCTAGTAAACATCATATTGAGTGAAGTAACCCAGACACAGAAAGACAATTATCACATGTACTCACTCATAGGTGGTTTTTAAACATAAAGAATGGGGATTTCTAGCACATACCTTTGAGCACACGCAGAAGTGCCATTGTTTATACCTGCAAACAAGGATCATAATACATTCTCTTGAGAAAAATCATAATAAGAAATTCAATTTAACAATACAACTGTATACACTTGCAAGTGCACAGGTGCACTCAATTTTACTGAGGATAGAGCATCTTTGAAGGTTTAGATGGATGTTGTTTCTAAAAGTCTACTTTTAGAAGGACCTTCCCATATTTCTTCAGGAGGGATGAATGTGGGAAATGACAAGTATGGGATCCTCTGTTCATCAAACACAGCTTTATGGTTACTGTGTGTTTTGTATCTGCAGATACAAAAACAAACATCAGTACATGGATTATAGTTTCTGGATTTCTGTAATTCATCTGAAAGAGCCATACAGCATGAAAAAAATGTTGTTATCTTCAAGAGTTTGTAAACATTGCTAAATGGGGACAGAAAAAGGAATGTCTTATTCAAATCTGAGTACTGAGCAATTACTTTTTTTATTTTTTGTTTTTTTCAAGACAGGGTTTCTCTGCAGCTTTAGAGCCTGTGCTGGAGCTAGCTATTGTAGACCAGGCTGGTCTCGAACTCACAGAGATCCGCCTGCCTCTGCCTCCCGAGTGCTGGCATTAAAGGCGTGCACCACCACTGCCTGGCTGAGCAATTACTTTTAAAATGTGTTTTTTTCTACACTGGGCATTGACC
>NC_052063.2:12653927-12723927 GCF_903992535.2 Arvicola amphibius | reverse complement strand
CATTTGCAAGTGTGTTTGAAAAGGTACTTAGTGTTTGTAGCTGGCAAAGTCATGCTTTCCAGGGTGGGATTAATTTAGGAAGAAGGGCAATCCATTTATTTATGACCACAATCTTCAGAAGAGGCAAGAGCGTAGAGAAAGATGAATCAGATTCTGCTAAAGTTTCAGAAGTTTGCCACATGTTGAACACTCACTCAGTGTTCAGGTGAGTCACTTATCTGTACCCAAAGCTGTCACTCCAGGCTCCTCGTGATTATCTTGTTGTGAGATGGGAGTGTTTTTATAAAGGAGAATGGCCCTGTGACTCATAATGATGGCTGCTTAGCAGTGTGTGATCTGCCTGTCAGACTCCTAAGTAGTAGCCTTGTGCCTCAGCACAACGCCCAAGACATTGGTCCCACTTTGTCTCCTAAAGTAGGCATTGTGCCACCTCCCACCAGGAGAGGCATGAGTAACCAGATAAATTGAGAGGGAACACATTCTTGTGACTTTCTTGATAATTGGTTGTTTTATTTTATTATTAGTTATTAATATGTTGAGATGAATAATATACTGAGATAATTATTAAACTTACATATAATATAGAAACATAGTATATGGCTTCCAGTATCTGGCATAGTTTCAAACATTCATTAGGGTCTTAGAAGCTTACTGGACATCTTATGGAAAGGAGAGAAATTACTCTACTTATTTTATTATTATTATTCTACATGTATTTACTTATGTAGTATGTTCTTCCTTAATGTCTGACATAAACATATGTTTACTCACTGATCATATATGTGTGGATGACTTTGCAAGTGGTGACTTTTATGTGTCAGTTTGACAGGTTTGAGGACTGATAAACAGCCAGTAAAGAATTTTTCACATTCATCTCTCAGAATGTCTTTGGAAGAGACAGGAACCTTAGAATGTCTTTGGAAGCGACAAGAACCTTAACTGATGGGCTGTATGCAGAAGCAGAAGATGGTCCTCATGGAAGCCTCGCCGTCTAATTCATAGTATCTGGATAAAAATACAAAAGAAATGGAGAGGTGTGTTTGCTGTCTCTTCTTGAGCAGAGACAGGAATTTTCTTCCCTTGGACATGGGGGAGGCGGTCTAGTTTTTTTGGTTTGAGGATTAGCTTTGGGATTATATGGTCTGTTCTCATGTTTCTCAAGCCTTGGGCTTTTCTGAATTCCATACTTCCCCACAATGATTTATGGATCTCTTGGTTTCTGGAAACATTCATAAAAATATCTATTCTTCTTACTTGTCTATCATTTATCTATCTATCTATCTATCTATCTATCTATCTATCTATCTATCTATCTATCTATCTATCACCTATCTCTACCCATCTCTCTATCATTATCATCATAATCATCATTTTGGTTCTGTCTAAACTCGTTTCTCGGTGACAGTAAAGGCTAAATTTAAGTAAAAAGGAGATCGCAACACTGTGACTTAAGAAAAAGAGTTAACTAGAAACTTCTATTTTCTTGTAAATGTCAGATTATCAAGGTGAATGGTTGAAGCTGTGGTCGCTCTTCTGTACTACAAAGAAACTCATTGGACCATGTCACTGACATGGTAATTCCACTTCTTCTCTACTGCCCTCATCACTTTGCCTTTCTTTTGTTACATGGCTGGAGCTGGGTCACCTCTGTCCTGGTTCAAAGTTGTGATAGGAAGGAAAGAGAAGCTGAGGAGGTCATGTTCTCTAAGGCTTAGAAATGCTGTCCGCCATTTTGCTATCTCAGTTAACAGGCATAGTCAATATGACCGCAACCACGAAGGGAGGCAAAACAATAAAATATCCAACTGCTTCAGTGAGCTTACATGAACATGGTAAACAGATAGTGTGGTTATCTTTAATAATACAGAAAAATTGAAAGGGGAAAAATAATAAATAGAAGTAATAAAAAGTAATAAAAAGAAGATTGGTCATCTGGAAGTTAACTTCCTCCGAAGGCCAAGGCCAAGGAGCCAGCAGTAGAGGAGTAAGTGAATGGTTGGCATTAGGTTACTTCTCTGTAAGAAGGACAAGGTAATAAAACCTTATCACCTGATGGTTAGGACTAACATATTCCAGAAAGTTAGCTGTTATCTCTCTCTGATTTCTAGGAAGATTGGGAATCGTGTTTCTGTTTGGAGACAGAACTTAATCAAGATTCACACCATCTGGAAGTTTTATCTGTAAAGTACGTAGTGCAGGCATCTGGTTCAAAACAATGGGCACCTGTAACTTTCATTCACACTGTGTTGCTAGTCACCTGTCTGTTATCTGTAGAGATGGCTGGATCGGAAGTGGACGTGGCGAATTGCAGCCACTGGTACTTGGGAGGCCATTGGAACAACACACAACCATGTCCATCAAGCTAAGTATTTACCTCTGATGTCTTCGAGGAAGAAATGCAAGCAGAAGCAGGAACAGTTTTCAGTCATTAGCTTCTTAACAGCTTGCGTCACATGAGAACAGAATTAAAATTCCCTCGCCTATAAAGGAGGTGATTGCTCTTCAACTGCTCAATATGGGAAATGAAAAACAGCCCAAGTTTTCGAAGATCTCGTGGCATAAACAGTGTACTCAGGGAGCCAAGGCGGGGATGAAAGTGTGAGCCTTTCATGAAAGGAATATGAGCTTTTGACCGTCTCTAAGATGCTCAAACCTCCAAGGAACAGCCTGTCTCCAGTCCGCCTGCCTATCTGTGTGCCTGCTTTTGACTTCTTCTGTTTCCTACTGTGTGTGTGTGTGCGTGTGCGTGTGTGTGTGTGTGTGTGTCTTTTTCTTGCCCAGCCCTCCTCTCTCTTGCTTTTTCCATTCCTCCACGTTTTCTCCTTCCCTCTTGCACAAAAAAAAAAAAAATAAAATAAAAAAAAAAAAATAAAAAAAAAAAAAAAAAAAAAAACAGTTCCAGGCCATTGCAAAGTATTTAGCTTAACCTGGCCTTTGCTTGACCTAAGGGCCTTTGAGAAAACTAGAAATCCAGATCAGAGAGAGTAAAATCTAAAAGTTCAGCGTGCTCTGGCTTGATGTATTCCCTGATTAAAACCCCAAATTTGATTTGTTTTCTTCAGCATTGCCTCCTCTTACTCCACTTGGGGGAAAATGTATGATGACGGTTATCCACAGAACCCTAAGCTCCCCGTGAATGGCAACATTGTGCAAGGAGCTTATTGAATTGCAAACAGCTTTCTCAGAAATCAAGGCCTCCCCCTGATGCAAATCAGATGCTTACATAATGCTATTTCCTCAGAGGTGACAAAGGCTCCAGGAATTAAGAAGCCTCCTATTGTAGTGGTGCAAAGCTTTGCTGTCTTCTTGCTTGGAGCGGAACACTTTGAAGTACTAACTGGATCGACACAACACTTATCTAAGTCTGGTGAATACCCCTATGTTTCTGGAAAGAATTTATAGTGAACCCCTTTCCAAGGGATCTGAAGCTAGAATGTTTCTGTCCTTCCCCTCAAGCCCTTTAGTTTGCTTTCACACTCCTGGCAATGCTTTTTGTACTTCTTAGATGTACTTATTGAAAGAACTGGTGCTGGTCACAGGAAGAAGAAACAAACAAACAAACATATCTCCCTCGTGGGCTTTCACAGTTAACATCACCCCACTGTATCAGTTGCGCTCCATTGTACTATAGCATCATTTTGACAGACAGCATACTGAATGGGGACCAGTGGTCTGTGCCATTTTGTAGACGGCACAGTTTGCTCTTGATAGGCGCTTTGCATGGCTATATATCTTTTAAAACGATGCCCAGTCTTTACCCATGCCTCCTCAGTAGCTGGCTTCTGAGTCACAGCTCTGATGTATGACGTGTATCAAAGATTGGAATAGCCCCCCCCCCCACTGTGCGGTCCACATGAAGCCAAGATTTCCCCATCTTCCTTTCTTTTCTCCTTTTCTTTTTGCTCACCCCCACCACACTTCCTTCCTTTTCTCCCCCTCAATTTTTCCCTATTTATTCATATGTTTTTTTCCCCTTTCTCATTAGACTAAAGACTTTTTTGGAAAACCATTTTGTCTTACTTTTATACCTTAGTCGTCAGTGCATGTCTATAAACAGGGCTGTCAGTAAAGCCTTATTAAATAAACAACTGAATTTCTAATGTGTCTATTCTCCTAGGAGGGTGCTATAGGCCAGTGCACAGCCCTTTTCCTCTTCAGCACTGTTATCACAGTTCCTAGCACTTTGGACTTCACCCTCATCATTACCATATCGATTGCTTACTCTCCACGCCGTAAGTGTCATAATCATTACATTATTTAATTCCTTATGACCTTGTTAGCACCCTCATCTGGAAAATGGAGATCAGAACAGCACTTTCTCCACAGGCTTCCTGTAAGGACCGAAGCAGAATGATATGCAGACAGTGAGCAGTGTGCCACTTGACTACTAAGCAGGCTGTGCACGCTACATGCTGGTTATTGATGGAATTGCAACTTGAAGCCACATCTAACAGCCGAAGAAAAATAGAACATGGAAGACAAGTCGTTCGCTGAAGGTCTCTCATCTGGTAAGCGTCAGATACTGGAAACAAACCCTTAAGTCTAACGTCATAAATCAAATATCACCGGCCTCACGTTTCAATGATCAGAGTCTCAAGCTGGAAGGACTGTATTTCTAAGTCAAAACAACGTCACGCTGAAGGGGGAGGGGGTCTTTTCTCATAAACAAAGAAAAAAGTGGAACCAAATTCTCCTTGAAAAAGTCAGCACTTAACAAAAGATTTTATCTTTACTATGAAAGTCTTCATCCCAGACTGGGAGGAAAGTGTACCGAAACTTATATTAGAAATTTACCCATGACTCCAGTTGTTTTGCTAGGGAAGTATTATCCCATCTTGTTATTTTGGACTTTGAAATCAAACATAAAGCCTTGAACAGTTGGTAAATAGAATTTCAATGGCAGCGTATAAATCCTAGAGTTCATTCCAAAGGAGAAAACGGCCTGCCTTTGTCCTTTGGTTTGCTTTCCTCTTTCCTGTCTGATGGTCTCTGATTTTCCTTAAACATTTGTTCTGTTGTGGAGTCAAAAAAATAGAGATGATTCCCAGGTAAATGACGTACTGAGGATTTAGGTGAATATTTAAAGGCAGAATCAAGAAAGAAACATTTAAAATATAGTAAAAGCTTCTACTTGAAAGAAAAGGAAAGTTTACAAAAAGTCATGAATAGAAATGATTGAAAGAGCTTCTTGGTAGGAATTATTTAAAATTTACTACATGTCAATAGAATATGCAACACAGAGACCACATTCTTCTACCGTTTGTATCACTGCAGACAGGATGCACTTTTTTTTCAGACAACTGCCAAATATGTGCATCTAATAAACGGCACATACTTTCCCATGTATGTACACATATATATGTGGGCACATATGTGCATGCATGCAAATGGATGTCAGAGGTGAAGGTCAGGCATGTGCTTTGTCCACTCTGCCCTAAGCCTATTTTGAGACATTTCTCTAAAATCCAGGGCTTACTGATTGGAGAGATGTGCTGAGCAATGAGCTCAAGGAATCTGCCCATCTTCATGCCCTCTGTGTTAGAGTTGGAGACATGTCCAGGTGGCCATGCACACCTTTGATATAGATACTAGGTTATCGAACTCTGGAGATTATGTGGCAGACACTTTATCATCTCCAGAGTACTGGAAAATGCTTTCTTAGCATTTACATTTTTTTGTTTGTTTGGTGGTTTTTAAGAGAGAATTTCTCTGGGTAGCCTTGGCCATCTTGGAAGTCACTCTGTAGACCAGGCTGACCTTGAATTCACAAACATCCACCTGCTTCTGCATCCCAAGTACTGGGGCTTAAAGCATGCCCAACTACTGAAATTCTTTAAAGTTCTTTTTAGATTTATTTACACATAAATTGTGATAATATTTGTCTTGTCCCCCCATATAAAGAAAGATGAATTATCTTTTTCTTAAGATAGTCTTAAAATGCTCTTACATTTAGAATCTGAATTTTCTCGGTTGCCTTTTGGATCAGAGCTGCTGGTGCCTGTATTTTCTCATGAGATAGTGTCTTCAATCCTTAAAGAAAGTAGGTGAAGCATTAAAAAAAGAGTGTACAAAAAAAGTTAATGCTATTTTATTTCGTGCACTACCTGAATAATTATCCAAAAAAGAAATTAAGAAGTTAGTATCATCTATAATAGCATACAAACAGTGGGATATTTAGAAATATATTAACTAAGGAGGTACCAGAGCTCTAAAAACTATAAAAGTCAAGAATCTGAAGTCGCATCTGCTTCCATTGCTGCTCACAATTTTGGAGTTTCTGAATGTCTCCAGGTCACTGTGGCCCTCGGCCTTCAGGTATGTTATAAAACAGCACATGACGATGGGAGACAGGGAGCCAACTTAAATCAGTGATTTGATTAAAGCTGGGGCAAAAGAGAGAAGAAGAGGAACTGGTGGGACCACACTCCCCCCTTCAAGAACGTGTGCCCAGTACCTGGATGATCAGCTATTATGGATATCCACACCTGAAACTTCAGTTTTCTGTCATTTTCTGGATGCTTTTCAAGTGATTGTTGTTTGATTAAAAAAATAAACAAACAAAAACTATTTTTGTCAGAAGTACCAGATTATTTAGATTTCTAAAAACTCCTGGAAATGTCAAAATAGCTTAATAACTTCTTCAATGATCTTAAGCTACATAATTATAGTCTATTGTTATAATAAAAGCATCATTCTTCCCTAACTTAGTTCCTGAGATGTCATTTTTGTTCAGTTTGGTGAACTAATTTTTAAAATTTCATTTTCACTTCGAATAGAAAACAAGTTGACACAGATTCAGACATTATCACAAAGACCCAAATAAACACCCCCAACTGTACTTTATTTTTTTTTTATTTTTTATTTTTTTGGTTTTTTGAGACAGGTTTTCTCTGCAGCTTTAGAGCCTGTCCTGGAGCTAGCTCTTGTAGACCAGGCTGGTCTCAAACTCTCAGAGATCCGCCTGCCTCTGCCTCCCGAGTGCTGGGATTAAAGGCGTGCGCCACCACCGCCCAGCTTCCACACCATATTTGCACCAGTTTGTCACTACTATAGTAAGATGTGCTTGCTGTCATGTGATTGGAGTCACTTCCAGAAAAAATGTCCCCTATAGTTGACTTTTAGTTCTGGAGAGCTCAATGGTGTGAAATAGTATTTATTCATTTATTTATTTTAATTTTTTAAAATTTATTAGATTTTTTTAAAAAAATAATACCAATCTAAATTCCCACTCCCTCCCCTCCTCCCATTCCCTCTACACCCTTCCCACCCTATCCCCACCTAATTCATTTTATTTTTTATGGAACATTTCTTTTGCATTGTGACTTTGACCAATTATTTCCATTCTTTCCCATAGTTAGCTAGTTTTATACCACAAAGCGGTCACCTTTGTTTTACACTACTCATCACTGCCCAAGGGTTTAAGTTGTGTATCTGCGTCCGTGAACACATGCCCCTGTGTGTGTGTGTGCGCACACGCGTGCGCGCGTGTGTACATGTGCATGCTTCTGTATGCGCATGTGGGGGGAGAGGTTATGGTGCTGTGGTCAGAGTAAGAGGTCATATGTCTTCCCTTATGACTGTCTGTCTTACTGCCTTGAAACAGGATCCATCAGTGATCCAGAAGCTCGCCTTTAAGCTAGGCTGGCTGGCCAGTGAGCTGCTGAGATTAGCCCATCTTCACCCACCAATGATGGAGGTACAGGTATGTGCAGTCATGCCCAGGTTTTGATGGGCTAGGGATTTAGATTCAGATCCTCATTCTTCAGAGCAGGCTATCTTACATACTGAATCATCTGCCACACCCTTTAACTTAAAAAAAATTGCTGAATTTAATAGGAATGCATTATTCTCTAGTCCTGCGTTTGGTCTAGCATCTTGTCATTGATGGCTGAATTGATACTCATAGTTAAATTTCATTGCATTCATTTTTGAAGTCTGTTCAATTTGCTAGGTATGCTTGTTGTTAACTAAATGGAATAAACTTCTTTGTGGATGATTTTGGCATACATTTGACACTAATTTGTTTCAGCTTAATAACTTCCAATGAATCTTCATTACCTTTAGAATGTTCTTTGACGAACCTGAAACTCCCTTTATAATGCCTATGCTTAGCTTTCCTCATTTATTAAATAAGAAATTATCAGTAGCTGGTACTAGTATTTCTGTGAAGTAGAGAGGAGTACACTCTGAGAATACAGTCTCTGGACCATGCTAGATGCTGTGTTTGTTAGTGATGATTGATACCCCCCCTTAGTCAACACTCAGAAAACCATATGTGCATTCCAGTACACACTTCCCAATCTCTTCTATACCCTCCTCTTGCAGAATTCAGCTTTCCCCATGCAATCAAGACGGTTTCCCCAAGATGCTACTTAGCAGGACATGTTGTAATAGTCTGGTTTTCTATGCAAATATCTCAGTTTTCTAAGCTCTTTGAGGGCTGTATCTTGTCACCATTGAGTCCTGGATGCCCAAATTGGGTGTTTGGTGAATGATGGAGATTCATGCAAATTCTAGGCAGATGGACATACTAAATAAGAATATCTGTACAAATGGAAAATTTGACCAAGGCGGTCATACACATAAAAGCTTCATTCCTAGCTAGCTCGGTTTTATGAATTAAAGTTTAAAAACAATGATTTCCAGTGAAATACATTAAGGAGGATTCAATGACAACTTTCAGAAAAAATAAAAATATAAAAGCTCTCTAAAACACAGGTTCCTAGGCTGTGGTCCAGTCATCATGGATTAGTACTTTGGATAAGAGCTATTTAAAACAGACTCTTTGTGGTTTTCCTGACATGGTTAATAACTTATGCTCTAAAGCAAGCTTGCCTTTTATGGTGGGTGGATTCCAGAAATTTGCCCCCAGCAGTCACACTTAACTCTTTAGGAGAGATTTCCAAATGATCTATTATTTCAGTTTTAATTGAGAGCACTCACTCCCTCAAAGATTCCTCAGAACTATGTAAATTTATTCTGAGATATATCTTATTTAAAATTCTACCAGTTTAAAAGATTTTTTTTCTTTTCTTCCTAACAATTGCCATTTTATTTTCCCTACCTCAGGCCCTTAAAATAAGTATAAAAGATTTCCATATTTAAAATGTGCCCTTTCTGTGAACCACGCCAAAGTAAAAAGACCAAGAGAATGTAGGTGATTTCTTTCAGTGTAATTGCCTTCTCTTTATGTGAATAAAAGTGGTCTCGCATGCCTACTTTCCTGGCTCGCCCATATAACATAGGCAACTGTGTCAACATTCAGCTCCCTTAAATGAATGCCAAATACCAAGGTGCACACAATAAATATTTCTGTTTTCAGTAACCGTCTTATAAATGTTTCTCTGCTCGATGTGCATATTAAATGCCTCCTTTCCCTCTCTCAAAGATGGCATGTGTGGAAGATAAATACTGAGGATTTGTTATGTATGCTGGCAAATGATAAAACATGAAGCAGACTGCTCTAAGTGAAAGCTAATGAAAAGGCCATCTCACATCAGGTTCCTTCCACCTTCAGTGTGCTCCAAGTCTTGCTCTGAAAGAAGAAAAATCAAACCTCTGGGTGGGAAAAGAAAAACATCACAGTCAGAACGCAGCTGGAAAACTAATTTGGAGGGGGCGCGAGAGGATGAGGACATTCACTTCAACATTCGGATATAAATGGCACTTTTCCTTCTTCAGTTTTAATTGGGGAATGTGGGTCTACAGTTGGCTGTAAATAGACTCTAGAAGTTAGGGTAATTCAGTGTTATAAGAACCATTCATACTGATGGAAAGGAAGAGTATCCTGTCTGTCATTTTAAGAGTATTAAGTGGTTTGGCTTCTCATTTCTAAGTCAACCAATAAGGGTTTATGAAGGAGAATGTGGAAGTTCTTCCCTTGACTGTCACTATTAGAGAATAGTTTCCCAGCATCCTCTGTCTATGAACAGAAAGACATATCTATGCTGGGCTGTGTGCTTGAGCAGGTGTAGGCGTGCTCCTCTGTGTGCACATGGAATGTATCCCCTATAGAAGCTGTAATGGCTTCCATAAATTTGGTAAAGCCTTTCTGCCAGGATGTAATGGAGATAGTCACATCACTGAAGGCAGAAAAGAGATGCTCCTAATTGCCTATCACATTACTTTGGGAGCTAAATGGATGTTACATTATTCAGGATTAAGGGATACATTTCTGAAGCGGCAAGCAAGATGGATGCTTTGCCCTCTTCCACTGGCTCCAAATACGGCCCGTTGTTTGTCATTGCTGTCCTGAAGGATACCTTAGGTGCATGATGCTGTTTGCAGGCGATCTTTTTTTTTTTTGCCACAAAAAAAGGATTAATTTTTTTTCTGCCATTTCCATTTTCATCACCCATTTCCAACTGTCATGATAGTGAGCTTTGTTTTTACACGACGTTCCACTCTTATTACCGTCTTCATCCCAAGAATGAAAGTCTATAATGAGAGCAAAGCCATAGCTGGCGTCTGAGAGCTGTTGTTATTCACTCCCGTGACAAAGACAGTAATGAGAAATGACAGTGGCACAAACTGAATCCTTTCTGATTCCAGCCCCATGGACGATAATGAAAACAGAAGATGCCACCAACTTTATTCATCTTCGTGACACCTATTGTGACAGGATGGAACGCCGCGGCAACACACCCACCCGAGGTTGCCGCTCCCAGCCCTACTCCCATTGTGTGCCTGCTGAAACTTGGTACCGCCACTTCTCCTGGGATGTCAGATAAGGGAGGCTTTCAGAGGTTGCAAAAATTCTTTACCGTCCACGAGGACAAAGCGCTTTAAATCCTGGAATTATTTGCTTTATCCCTTACTACACAGTCAGGTTTAGCAAAGCCTGCACCGGAAGTGTGGGGGAATGGAAGGGAATTACATGAAAACAAGGCCATGTTTTGAAGCTCTAGTTGAATTCTGTGATTCTTCTGAGATAAATGTTTCAAGGTGCGCATAAAGGGAGTCACACATGCAAGGTCTTAGCCACCTTCACACGCTTCCCTGTCTTCCTCTTTGCCTCCTCCTCTCCTTGTTTCTCTCACCGAGCTATGATTATACTATCATGAAATACGAAAATACATATTTAGGCAAGTTTATGCAATCTTCTCATTTCATGGATGAATAAAAGGAAACAAGGAGGGAAGCCACAGACTGACAGTCAGGCAAGCAATGTTGGCATCCATGATTTTTACAATTTTCAATTTGATCTGGTTGAAAATATTAGACACAAAAGAGGTACAGAATACATACATACATACATGCCCACACACACATACACACTTATGTTCACACATCTTAAATTTAATGAAGAGGTAGCATTCTTAGGAAGAATATATTTTAGAGTTTACATGTTAGTTTTTCAATATTGTGACAAACGTTGAGAACACACAACGTAAAAGGGAAAAAATTTTATTTGGCTCGTGTCTCAGAAATCAGTCTGTGGTTGTTAGTTGTGTTCTTTCCGGGCCTATGGTGACTGAGAATGCCAAGGTTCAAGGGATTGGATGGGAAGTGCCTCTGTTGTAGTCAGGAGACAGAGAAAGAGACAGGACGTAGCCAAGACAAGATACCTTCAAAGGCATATCCCCAGAGACCTCCTTCCCTCCAGGCCCCACCTTCCACAGCCCTACTACTTCTTTTTTTTTTTTTTTTTTTTTTTTTTTGCAGTCCATCAAACTAAAACCAATGAATGGCTAAATCCACACCAAAGCAGAACCTTCACAGTCACATCTTTCTCAGCAGCTCCCCCTGTGAATGGTGCTTACTTCAGGGCACAGGTCTTCCATTAAATCCACCTCTTCCTTGCTCTGGTTTTTTTTAACACTATTTTAACCGTCAAGAGCTGTGGAGGAAGCACAGTAAGATGTCAAAATCATCCCCCCTCTGAAGAAGGACGCTATAAAGAAAGTCAGGACCGTGAGGGGTGCGTTCACCCATGGAGACGGTGGGACAGAACTAATGGGAGATCACCAACTCCAGTTGGAATGGGACTGATGGAACATGTGACCAAACCGGACTCTCTGAATGTGGCCAACGGTGGAGGCTGACTGAGAAGCCAAGGACAATGGCGCTGGGCTTTGATTCTTCTGCATGGACGGGCTCTGTGGGAGCCTTCTCAGCTTGGTTGATCACCACCTTCCTGGACCTGGGGGGAGTTGGGAGGACCTTGGTCTTAACATAGAGTAGGGAACCCCGATGGCTCCTTGGCCTGGAGAGGGAGGAAGGAGGGGTATGGGTGGAGGGGAGGAAAGGGGGAGGAGGAGGGGAAGAGATGGAAATTTTTAAATATAAAAAAATAAACCATATAAAAAAAGAAATCCAACACTAGCTCAGAATTGAGTATAATAAAGGGTTATTTATTTAGGGGTAGACTTACAGATCACAGTCCTCTGCACAAACAGGGAACAGGAACGCCACCAGAAGAGAAGCCGGACGTTCACTTTACATCAGCAAATATAGTAGAAGAGCCCAGGCCCAAGTGGGTGGGTAATTTAAAGGCCACTGGCTGTAGGAATTCCTACAGTACCTCCCCCTTTTGTTTAATAAAGAGAGCTCTAAGTGTAATACAAAACTGTAAACAATAAGAACAAATATGAGATATAAAAATTAGAATTACAACCAGCATAAAAAATATCAAGCAAGAAACATGTAATAAATCTTTCAATAATTACCCTGTCCTAAGGAGTTTAAGTCTTGTATTATAAATAACTTGGCCAAGTCAAGAGAAGAAAGTGACTACAACTATCTACTCTTCAACCCCCAGTAAAAGAAAATTATTGCTTTCCTGACAACTGTTGCAATAATATACTTTCCTTACTGTGTTAACTAAGTGTTTCTTTGAAGGCTGATGAAAGTTCAGAGTCAGAGAGAACTGAAATATAGATGGAGAAATGACTCTTGGTAGAGGAAATCAGCACAAAAACAATAAATATTTCAAACTCCAAAGTTGCAAGATAAAGCGAGACTGTGTGCTACAATCACTTTCGAACAAAGCATACAGCAGTATTAGAATTTAGAGAACTGTATCTGCCTGGTGATTTGTATAACACAGAATCCAGCTATGTCTAATGTTTATACATTGAGCATCCAATGTACCTTAAGAATCATCAGAGCTGGCCAGCACTCATGCTTTTGGAAATAACCCTTTTGTAAATATTATGGGTACTCTAGATGATGCTTATGTCAGAGAATTCATGGTTTTAGAAGCAGCTAGGGCTTGACCAGGGTTGAGAATTTTATAGGCATGCCATAATTTCTTCAAAATGTTCTGATGTTCCTTGACCCATTCACTGGGTTTTATGGACCATGTTTACATAAAATTGTTCTCCTGCCAGGATTCAGTTTGATTACTTGGGGGCAAATGAATGAAATACTCTGCTAAACAATAATAATTTTGTGGGAAAATGCCCTCCATTTGCAGGTGTGCCTCTTTCCCTAACCAATGTAATGACTACCATGGCAACTCGTATTTGAAACCCCACAAATGCAACGCTTTGTGTAAACTTCAGCATGTTACTTCACTTCTTTAGCATTTTTTCTCTTGGCTGATCTGTAAAATAAGAGTTAAAAACTAGATTATTGATTTATAATTTATTCTGATGACTTGCTTTTTGCTACATTGAGAAGCTGAACAACTCCCATGAGAAATACAAGACAAGAAAAATGAATTGTAAAGGCCATTCATCATCCTCTTATGCAATGAATAGAGGATCCCTATGCAGGGTTTAATGTGTTAGACTTCCATACAAGAATGACTCAGGGGACAGGAAAGATTAATTCTAGATTCATAACTCTTTGAACTATAGGTTCCTTTTGACTCCTTCAACAGACTATGTGACTTTGTCAGGGATGGAAGAGCACAGAGCAGAAAATGTGAATTCATATTCCCTTCAACACATGACATGAAGTTTGAATCTGACCTTGTGGAGATGTGCTGGATATCACTTGATTATATTTGTTTAGTGAACAAGTAATATTAAAAACAAGCCAACAGATGCCCATTGCTGAACTCTTCTCATGCAAGAAATATCTCATTTGAAATATATATTGTGGGGCTTTAAGTGACCCTGAAAACTGCCAGATATTTGACAAAAAATCAAGCATATTTTTTTTCAAAGCTTACCTTGGGAATACAAAGACAGAAGTCACTCGAATGTAACTGTTTATTATCGGGTTCTCTACAAAAACTATTTCACTAGGTCCCAATCACAAACCTTTGGAAGATGGATTGATGATTTGTAATTGTTATCATAAAATTTGCATGTTTCTTTTAGCTTAAGAAGTGCTGAATACTTTTCTGTTCTTATAAACGACCATGAAACTTATGCCAACCTAAAATGCAATCGCTATGTTTCTACAGTAATTCAAATGACATAATCCTGATATTCAACAGTATAGGATAGACTAAACACACAGAAAAAGATTTGGCTCCTTCTTTCTAAACTGGTTTTGGGGTTAAATAAAATATCTGCAAGAAATTTCATATTCATATTTGATTTTTGTACTCTTTCCTATTTGTACTATAAAAGATTTGATAGAAGATATGTAAAATGTTTATATACTTTTGAGAAATTAATCATGCTCTTAGTGATGATGCCATTCTATCCCCAGCGACAAAGTGAAACCATATAGTTAGCTCTTTGTTTTCGTGCTTGAATAACTGCATTGCTACTGCTGCTCAGCTTGCTGTAAGGAGTCAGGCTTAAGGAAAATGCATATACAGAAACTTGTTTGCAATTAATCTGCCTGACATCCATGCAAAGTGTAATTAAATGGTTTGAATTGTACAGGTGCTAAAAAGAAGCATATTGCAAAATAAGCAAGTCATAATGTCAGAAAACTGGGTTTGGTATTAACATGATATGATTTTAATTATGACATTACAGAGTTATAATGCCAGGCCTATGTCGAAGGAGAGAAGGCTATAAAAGTAGGTTGTCAAAAATCTTCATAAGAGAGGTGTTTTAGCATTATTTTTTAGAGGAAATTTACTGTTTAATTATAAAGGTAATATAACTACAACCAGGAAAACATGTAAAAGGGTGGAAAGAAAAAATAATTGCCTATTATTCCAGCATCAAGCCACCATTGTAATCGCTATGTAGAATTCCCTCCAAAATTTCTTCATATGCTGTGATTAACTATTTTGTTTACAATTCTAAAATGTGCATACCACAGTTTGCACCTAGTCTTTTCACATTATGGTACGGGATATATTTAATAGGGTTTTATATTTTAAAATGTGCCCTGTTGGTTTCTTATTGCAATTACTTGGTAACAGAAAGAAGTCAGCATGGTATAAGCCTCCATAGAGGTCCAGAAGGTAATTCCATTTCGCTATGAGGTTTGGAGCAGCTAGGTCATTTTCATCTTCTGGAACTATTTCATGAGAAATGCTTCACTCTATGCTGAATACTAAACACAAGACAATGTCTCCATCAATTAAGGGTTGGAAAGAGGCCAGACCTAAATCACTGGGGGTAGAAATTCTGCATATCAGCTTCAACAAGGATGGTTAGATAAGAATGAGCAGATGATACAGGACACCTTAATTGCTGTCCATCGAGGCCAAAGGAGGTCATTTGAATCCACAGAGATAGAAGCATTTCTTTCAAGGACACCTGAAGGCATGTTATGAAACCCAGAGACGCAATAAAATTAAAATTACTCAGAAAACTAGCTGTGGTGGAGGAGCCATCGAGTGTATCTTGATCTAACAACACATAGGAGGGATGCAAAGTCTCAGAGCAATTGTGTTCCTTGAGAAGAAAAGTGGATGCAATCGATATTATGTCACATGAATAGCTACACATTAGGCTTAGTGAGAAAACTGATAATGTAATATAAACTTCAAGTATTTTTTTTTTAAAAGAGGGTCAAAGCCCATGAAAAATTTCATGAGGACTGAAGCACTCCAAAAGTTCCAAAGTGCTCCATTCATCATCCAGAAGCCGCAAGAAATTAAAGATTAAGGGGCTATTGGGATTTTCACTGCTTAGAATGCCAGAGTCCCATGATTCAAGATCACAGGAAAAGGGACAGAATCTCAACAGAGAGGATGTAGAATTCACATCATAATTTAAATGTTACAAGCACTTTGACCCTATAATTGGGCTTTTTGAGTCTCTTCTTCCCTTTCCCATGTGGCTTCCCTGCACGATTTCACTCTATCTTGGTTTTCATATGATAAACTGGAGTTTATCATATACCTTTGCTATCGTTTATAGTTAATTTAACTTAAGTAGGATGTGTGCATCTTCTTGAACTTGTGGCTTGATATCATTATCACATCTGGGATATTCTCCTATAGTATTTGTGCAACAATTACCTATTTTATTACCCGTTTCTGAGACATTGACCCTTGCATTTTGTTTGCTTCTTAGGCACTTTTGTAGGTGGGTTTTTTTTTTTTTTGTCTGTGTGATTGTGGTAGATACTTTCTCCTAAACCATTATTTGATTTGTCTATGTTTATATTCTTTATTTTTCTAATTTACTAGCAAATTACTATTAGTGTGCTCTTAATTCTTTCTGTGTGTTTTCCATTTGATTGGTTTGTATTTATTGGGGGTAGTTGTCTTCTTGTTGTTGTTGTTGTTGTGTGTTTGGCTTTGCTTTAGATTCCAAGTGTATTTTACAATGCCTATTATTTTCTCTGTTTTCTGAAATTTTATCAGGAATATGTTTGCATTTATCCTGAAGTCTCTAGTCACTAATGTTTAATTCGGCTGTGGATTTATTCCAGTTGTCCATTTTGTTCAAGTGGTCCTGAATTTTCCCATGCTTTTAATTGTTAACTTCATAATCAGTTTTGAGAGGTCTGCTATCTCTGGTTAATGTTATCTTCTAACTGAAGATGGCAGGAAGAGTACCAGATTACCTTTACCTTTCTGTGACTGTATTTTGGTTTATACACATATTGTAATGTCTTTACGTGTCCTTAATATTTTGAGGTGGCCTTTCTGGGAACTTCAGAACTGGAAGCAGTCCCTAAGTGCCAATCTCTCCTTAGCCATTGGGAATTTGTTCAAGATTTTCTCGTCCTTTTCCTGCCACTGTTAATTTCTGTTCTTTCTCTCACTTCAGTAATTAAGATTCCATCAGTATCCTGATGAGAAGTAGTAGCAGATTCAAAAGACTTTCCTCTTTTCTCTGCATTTATTTATTTATTTATTTATTTATTTATTTATTTATTGTTTTTGATTTTGCATCCCTCCCTCCTTCCTCTCCTCCCAGTCCTCCCTTTGACTTCTTGATGTTTCCTCTTCTTTACCCTATTGCCACTTAATTTGCACCACCTCTGTCCATCCCAGGCTCTATCAGCCAACTCTTTGTTCTTCCATAGGCTCTCTTCCCTTATGTACACTATCTTCCAAACAACATCAATGGGGTTGTACTCATTCAATGTCCTCCTATCCTATTGCTCTAGCAGTCCCTCTACTTTGATTTTATTCTGGGGTCCTCCAAATACCTCATCGTACATTTTGCTCATTTATAATAACTGCAGTGGTGAGACATCTCATTCAGTAATATCTCATCATAATAATGGGAACTAGAACTAGGAAATAGATGAAAGAAAACCATTAAGAATGTGGCAAAGATTTAGATACATGCATACTCTATGAAAGCAATGATTCCATCAGTGCGAACTTAGAAGGAACAAATAGAACTGCCAATAATACATTATTTAAATAAATTGTGATTTTCTTTGTCATGAATTAGTAATGCTCCCAACATTAATCGCCCAGATGAGACCACGAATTCCCAGTTTCATCAAGCTGAGAGTCTATGTGTTTTCCCTCTATCAAAATTTGTCTCATATGTATACACATAAAAGGTCAAGGGTTGGATTGGAATTGGCCATAATTATACCCAATAGCCCAACATGGATGTCGGGTGGCTCTCAGAACTCTGAAAGAGCCATAGTAACAGATTCAGAGGACTGCGTTACTAAAAATAAAGATTTAGAACTTCATCCCCAGGACACCACTGCTGACATCCCTTGGGAGAGGTGTTATCTCTGATTCCCCGGATAACACCAATATGTGACTCTGGATGTCGCTACTGGAAACAGTATCACTGCTGCTTTAGAAACTAAGAGCTGCTTTGATTACTGCGGAAACTCTTTCCTGGGAGATTCTGTAATCTTCCCTTAATCTCCATGACTCATTTCTGAAACAGGAGAATCTTTCTAAAACCAACTATTTGCAGGTAATTTATGTAATGGGAGAGCCAACCTCATTTCCATGGGTATCAACAATCCTCGTGTGACTCAGGGTTATGTGCACATAAATTATTTAGCATTTGGTTCAATGAGCCACCTGAGACTGGTATTTCAAGGATGCTCACTCACAGCGTTCTGCTCCTCTGTCCTGCCCGCTTGAAGGACTGCTTCCAGCAGCTTTCACTGTCTCTTCCTGATTCTACATTTGTAGCACCTGCGCTATGGGATGGTATGCAAGCCGGAAACTAGACTGGAGATTTAAACACATAAAGACACACAGAGCCAGAGACAGACAGAAACACGGGGACATGGGTCATCCTTGATACAAGAATACCAACTTTATTGTGCTCCAGGGAAGCTTATGTAGGGATCTTTAACTCATAGCCACGCCCCAGCTCCTGGGATTTTCAGCTGTAAAACCCACCAGAATTCACTCCCCTGCCATCAGGACTCATGAGGGTCTTGTGCTCAGAGCAGCTGCAGGCACAGGAAAACAAGCTGTTTACTCCTTTACTCCAGCAGGCAAAGCGTCTGAGCAGGGAAAGAAAGGCAAGGGGCCAGGGGTCTGCAGCCCCCAACACACACATTTAGCTCAGTCTTCTCAACTCCTGCATTTCCAGGCCAACCTGAATGCAATCAGGGAACCATCAGGTGCTCCACTTAGTCCAGGCTTATGGTATTTGATTTGGTGAATGCATCCATTGTTTTCTACAATATTTAGCCATAGTCATTGTTGGAAACCTCATACTTCCCTTTATGGTAGTCATAAAGATACCATCCCTTTTCACATAATTTGGATATTTTACTTGTTTATTGCTATATAACTCAAAATTGTAACATAGCCTGAAGCATACAGAATCTTTTATATACCTTAATGAAATGTTTTTTTCTAATTTTTTTTTTTGATTTTTCGAGACAGGGTTTCTCTGTGGCTTTGGAGCCTGTCCTGGAACTAGCTCTTGTAGACCAGGCTGACCTCGAACTCACAGAGATCGCCTGCCTCTGCCTCCCGAGTGCTGGGATTAAAGGCGTGTGCCACCACCGCCCGGCTCCTTAATGAAATTTTGCTAGATTTTTTTTTTTTTTGTGAATAAACCTAGTAATCTTTCAGTTTACCAAGCCTTGCTTATTTTTATTTCTAACTCAAGTGCTGTCATGTGACTTCTGAGAAGCAGATGACAGGGGCATTTCTGTAACTTTTCAACTAGTAAATTAGTTAATGAATAAATGTGTATTTAGTTGACAGGCATAACAACACTAAATTACTCTCTGGAGCTTATGTCCAAGGATATATTCACTTATTCCTTTAATTGAAAATTCATATTAATTTATCATTGAATGCTAGATCTCTTTTCTTGTATCCATCACTTAGAGGAAAAGGAAACTGCTCTCTTAATATTAGTTAGTGAGTGCCTCCAAATAGAGAAATTGCAGAAATAAGTCAACCACAAATTTTCTATACATAGTACACACGAGAACTTCAAAAGTTCTGCATTGTTGGTTTCTTTCTTTCCTCTTTCGGACTACACAACCACAGATTGTCAGACTAAATCCTGCTGGAGGAATCCCAACACTGTGCACTCGGTATCTGCCCTCTAGCCTAGCGAAAGCCAAAAAGAGACATGCCATCAACAAACCAAAACCAAAAAACAAACAAACAAAACAAAACAACAACAAAAAACAGATACATTTTAAAAAACTACTTGCTCAGAATTCAGATGAAATCATATTTATGAAATAATGGCTCACAAATAAATACTGTGTAGCAAATAACTTGTCTCTTTAACAAAATGTCTGCTTGAAATCTCTGCAGAAATTGTAGTTTAGCCCCCAGACTCAGTAGCAAATATATTTGAAGACAGTGTCCATCACGCCTCCTGAAAGAAGCTGACAAGAAAGGAACAAATTTCCCAATATTTTTTTTGAGGCAGGGTTTCTCAGCGTATCTTTGGCTGTCCTGGAACTCACTCTGTAGACCAACCAGGCTGGTCTCAAAAGCACAAAGATTCACCTGCCTTTGCCTCACTTGTGCTGGGATTAAAGGCGTATACCATTTTTATGAACATTTTTATGTTTGTGGGTGTTGGGTTCCCTGGAACTGGAGTTATAGACAGTTGTTATCTGTCATGTGGTTTCTGGGAATTGAACCCAGATCCTCTGGAAGAGCAGCCAGTACTATTAAACAGTGAGCCATCTCTCTACCCCCTACAATAAGGAAATGTGACTTAGAACTTTTTACAATGTACCTTGCCATACTTGCCTTCTTTCTCTAGAATTATATTTGAGACTACTCATATTATTGTGTACAGTTTCTTCTGTCTCTCTCAAATATGGTGTTTAAAATAAATACACCATAAGTTATCTTTCTAAATGATCATTATAGATATTGACTTATCATTCATATTTAACACTAAAAATGTCCCTATGAACATTATTTTAATAAAGTATTTTAAGCATTATACACACAGCATACACATGTACTTTCAATGTCTCTAGATATCTATAGTCTCTTGCCTTAATTGGGATTTCAGTCACTGTGAGAAGACACCATGACCATAGCAACTCTTATAAATAAAAACATTCCATTTGGGTTGGCTCACAGTTTCAGTGGTTTAGTCCATTATCATCATTGTGGGTCATGGTGGCATGGAGGCAGACATGGTGCTGAAGAAAGAGCTTCGAGTGCTACATCTTGATCCACAGGCAACAGAAAGTGAACTGTCACACTAGGCAGGTCGTGAGAATATAGGAGACCTCAAAGCCTGCCCTCATGGCGACACAACATAACGCCATACCTCTTCCAACAAGGCCACACCTCCTAATATGCCACTCCCCATAGGCCAAGCATTCCAAGGACATGGGTCTATGAGTCCACACCTATTCAAACGATCACATCCCTCTAATTTGATTTAGAGTGTGAGAACACTCAAAGCTGTATTCCTATATCTTAAGACATGAAGCTTTTCAAGTTGACTTATGGACCCTTGCAGATCTCAAACCCCAATTTTTTTTTCATATTATCATTTGGCATTTAATAATACCACTTCACAGACCTTACACAGACCTTTCCAGAATCGGGATAAAACCTTATACTCATCTCTTTTCTATCATCTATGCATGAGTCTATCTTCTTTGATCTCAAAGTGGGGTTTTAATAACTGTTCAGCTTTCCTAAGCCCTCAAGAAGAGCATTTTTTTTCATCCGCATGGGTTTTTCTAGGCTTTCTTTAGTTAGAAGATTAGCTTTAACTTCTTAGGCTATAATTACTAGAAACAAAACCTATCCTAAAGCACTTAAGATATTTTTACAAACAGGGCAAGTTTTTACCTGAAAAATTTTTGTTGTTACACTTTCCATGCATTAGCACATATTTTAACACTATTAGCTTCTAATTCCTGTCTGAAGTATCCTTGTTTTAACATGTGCCCACAACCGACCACTTTCTTAAGCTGCACAAAAATTTAGGCTTTCTATGGAGAGATGCAGCCAGCAGAGAAAACACAAAAATATGATCCTTAATGAAAATCATTAAGGCCTTGTGCAGATGATACCAGAAATATATTAAAATTGATGGAGGTTATGGAATATAACACATTCATCATTCATATTAATACTACATGGTTATTGAATAAGAATCATGAATATGTCTGTGTTCAGGCTTGAGTGAGACAGAAAGAAGAGTATTTTGTGTTGTATTTTGAGTATTTTGTATCAAGAGTATTTTCTAGAAGAGTTCTATATCTATTTCTGTACACAATCAGAATTCGGCTCCTGCATTTTATCCCAAGGCATTCACTTTTTTCTCAAGTTAACAAATTATAATTAAAGATAGCATACTTTTCCAAAAGAGTTAGAAATAGCCTTAAAGCTTGCCAGCATATGATTTAAAAGGGCTCAGAAACAAGAGTAGCAAAGACCAGTAGTAAGTCCCAAGAAACCCTGATGGGTACTGATAGGGGTAGATAAGGTCACAGTGAGATCTCAGTCATACATATTGATTTTATTGACATAATAGGATGCTTACATCTGCTAAATTATCCTGAGCTGAGAGAGTGGGTGAGAAGACATATTAACTCTGATGCAGATAGACAACTATCTTGAAAAAGACCAGTGGTTATCTCCAGTGAGAGCAGGCAATCCTGTCGGATTTTGTCCCTAGTTGAGAGGCCCATTATGGCTAATATATAAAAAAAAAGTCAGAAGAAAGAAAGAGAGGGGAAAGAAAAAAATATATTTCATTTTAAAAGTTTTATGAAGATTTAATCACCTGAGCTAATATTACTTTTGAAAGGCCCAGGAGAGAGGGAGGGGAGAGAGAAAAAGAGAGAGAGAGAGAGAGAGAGAGAGAGAGAGAGAGAGAGAGAGAGAGAGAGAGAGAGAGAAAGAATCTATGTACTATAGAGTATTATTGTGGTAAAGCATTCAGCCAATTTAAATGGTTTTGCTTACATTTAATGTTACTTATGCCTAACAAAGCGTAAGTAACATGCATTATCACATCAGAGATATATTCTATGGACTTTCTCTCGTTATAACCATACATTCTTAAATTATACAATAAAAGGAATATTTTAGAACATATTTTCCATTTTCAGATTTTGAGGCAAGGCGTACTTAAAAGTTTTATGGTGGCTCTATACCCACTCAAAAGTCCAATAACCTCCTTCTTTTCCATTCCTTCCTCTGACCCCTAACTCTGCCAACATACAGACACACCTCGACCTCAACATTTGACAGTTATGATTTCTAGAAATTATATGGCTTCCTACATAACTGAGTAAGAATGTAAAGGACTCCTGACATTCCAGGAAATCTTTAAACTCTGCCATCTGCACATCTGGTCTATAAGAAGCCTCTATGATTTTAAGAAGCAAGGCAGATGTGTGTGTGTGCGTGCGTGTGTGTGTGTGTGTGTGTGTGTGTGTGTGTGTGTACCTGGGGCACTTGACAGAGAGGGAATCCACAAACTGGCTGCAAATAACCAGGTCTTGTCAAAACTTTGCTTGAACTTGGGCAGAATTAAAGAAATATCTACTCCTAAATGTTCTCCAAGCACTGACCTATGTTAAGAAATAAACTGGGATTGGTATGTAAAAATTAAATTTAATTAATTAAAAACATATAATCAGAAAACAGCACTACTAAGTAACATTATTCATTTTCCTAAAGTTCAAACTGCCATTAAGGATGTGTAATAAAAAAGTAAATTCATTCTTACAAAGAATTTAAATTTAAATAATTATTTAAATGCATTAGTAAAAAAAAAAAAAACTTTGTTTCCAGACATTGTCCAACTCTTATTATGTAAAAACTTTCTACAATCATCCATGAAATATATTTATCTCTGAAAGTAGAAACAGGTATGACGATCTTTCAATATGCTGTTATAATGTATTGTTGTACACACAATTAAATACAAAATCTCACCCCCTTTTCCCGCTTGGTTGCTAGGAAGCTCAGAGAATAGCATATTGACGAATCTGCTCTAACTAGAATTAACTTCACTAAAGATGAAAGATGAATACAACAAAACATGGACCCTGCTGAGTTCAGGAGCAATGGAGCCTTGGTGCAAGCTAAGCAAGGTTTCAGTGCGGTTCTGTTACGGATAAAGAGCTATATAAGAGAACAAGGCTAGAAAGGACAGTTTTTTTTTTTGTTTTTTTTTTTTTTTTTTGGTTTTTCGAGACAGGGTTTCCCTGTAGTTTCTAGAACCTGTCCTGGAACTAGCTCTTGTAGACCAGGCTGGTCTCGAACTCACAGAGATCCGCCTGCCTCTGCCTCCCGAGTGCTGGGATTAAAGGCGTGCGCCACCACCGCCCGGCTGAAAGGACAGGTTTAACAATGGCTCCTGTGTAGGAGGGAGACAGCTGCTTCTTGGTTCCCGGCTGCCTGGCTACCTTAGACCCCAAATACCCCAAATAATCACACAGTAACTGTATTATTTGCAATATTATTTGGCCAATAGCTTAAGCATATGTCTGGCTAATTCATAACCTAAACTAACACATCTCTATTAATCTATGCATTGCCACGTGGCAGTGGCTTACCTAATAATGTTCCCAGGGTCTGTCTCAGGCAGAGGATCCATGGCTTCTCCCTGCCTCCGCCCTTCTTTCTCCCATCACACAGCCTAGCTTTTCCCGCCTAGTTCTGTTCTGCCCTTGCCATAGGCTCAAAGCAGTTCTTTACCCATTCACCAATAAAAGCAACACATAGACAGAAGGACCTCCCACACCACTCCTGAAGGCACCTCTAAAGAAATGTAAAATAGGACACTTTCAAAGCTGGGGTTTTTCATATTGTGTATGAGAGATTTGCATCTTAGGTTTTTTTCTAAAAGTTTTGAGGAGGAGGGAAAATGAGTTTGTGAAGGAGTCGGCGGCCATAGAGGAATCGTCAAATGGCCTGATGGTTGAAGGCTGGAGTTAAATGCAAGATGGCCTTTCTTGTCTAGGGCATTTGACTTCGAGACAGAGGGTAAAACCTTGTATTGGTTTCTTATTTTAATGGAGGGATTCATTATTTTATTTTAAAAAATGAGTATGCAATTTAAAGATTTAATTAAAATCTGAACGGATTTCCTCAAATATGTTCTGAGGGTAGTAAGAAATAAAATGCTAGATATAAATGTTGATATTGAGGATATAAAGATGACTCAGAGGTTGATGTGTGTACTGCTTTACCAGGGGACCAGAATTTGATGCCCACTACCCACATAAGGAGTGCTTACAACCACCTGTAACCCGAGCTTCACTTGATTGATTCTAGTCCATTATTTAGTGTTAACATGCAACTACAATCATACCCCCCCAAAGACATACATAATTAAGAACGAAAACAAATCTCCAAAACATAAAAGGTATTATGAAAGAGAAACTTAACGATATTTCCATAAAAAATATTCATGTGTGTGACAGTTGTGTAACTTGGTCTGTTTGTAAGGTTCCTAGCAGTGAGATCAGGACCTGTCCCTTGTCCTTCGCCTGCTTTTGGGAACGTGTTCCCCATGCTGGATTACCTCACTCAGCCTTGGTGCAGGAGAAGAAGCTTGGTCCTACCTAAACTTGATATGTCTTGATTTGTTCAAGCTTTTGGGAGACTTGCCCTTTCTGAATGGAGAGGGAGGAGGAGTGGATGGGGAGTGGAGAAGATGGGAATCAGGGTAGAGAGCAGAACTAGAAGAGGGAGGGGAAAGAGTGGTCAGTCTATAAAATAACTAAAAAGTTAATTCAATAATATAAAATTTAAAAAATAATAATTCTATTCAAAATAATAGCCATCATAATCATGATTGAAAGAATAAAGAAATTTGTCAATAGGTTACTGGCAAGGAAATATTTAATGTATATTCTTTATCTTAGTCAAAATAATTGCATGGCTAATAATCATTTTATCTCAGTTTTACAGGGGCATTCTGAAGCTAAGAAAAATTAAATGGCTTTTTCAGTAACTCCAGGGTCACAAGTGTTCAAATTCAGAAGGAGAAACAGAACTCTGCCACTACACATCATTTCCTTCCCGTGGCACTGTGCCATTCCTATGGCAAAGGAGACCACTCCAATTCTCACCAATAGGCTGGTCATTCTGACACCAGCTAAGCACTCCACAAAACTGGAGCCCGAGAAGCGTTCTGAGAAAGCCACAGGACTCCGAAACCCTTTGAATCTGGTAGAAAGATTTGTTCAGCTTTCAAAGTTTCCTTCTTTTTACCAGTGCAAAGTAATGAAGTTTCTTCTTCTCAGGACTTCAGCTTTTGACGGATGAAGATACAGTGTCTCTTGATGTAACTTGCAGTCACGATGAAAACACCATATCCATTTGGCTGTGTGTTTATGTACTCTTCAGTGTATAGACATACACCAGGAGGTGGTCTACAGAGGTGACTCTGTCCTCTCTCATTACAGTCCACCCAAAATATCTTCTGTAGCTATTAGTAAGAGCAAGGTACTTCTTTCCATGACATTTGGAATTTTTAACATTATTTTTATGCCTGGCTTTTCTAATACTCACTCTTTTCATGTGTGTGTGCTATGTCGTCGGAGTTTAAAATACTCCCCAGTTTCTCAGACTTCCCTTTGTTTTTTGAGTCTGAAACTTAGATTTCAACTTCAAGCTATATGAGCAGATTTCTAGGCTTTATCAGCTGGCAAGTCCAAATATGGATATAACTATGAATATAGGCAGGCAGGCAGGCAGGCAGGCAGGCAGACAGACAGACAGACAGACAGACAGACAGATAGATAGATAGATAAATAGATAGATAGATGGATAGATAGATAACCAGATTATTAGGATTAACAATCATATCCACCTCTCCTAACTAGAAGATTTTAAGGTCTCCTCATGATCTTCTGTCATTCTGCATGAGAAGTCTCAGGTGGTTCAAATTTGAACTCCCAGATTGTCATGCTGGCTGTGACATAATACAGCCCGTATCATTTTTTTTTCAACACTCCGTTTGCTCCCCCTGCAAAGCTGAAAATGTTCCATGTGCCAGAACATCACTGTCATACTCCAAATTCTCAGGGATTCACATGGAAAACATCTTCCTGTCCCTGTCATGCTTTTCCACCTATGCATACATACATGACTCATGAACACGTATCCCTCATCAAAACTCCCAACTTCTGCTCCTGCCTGCAGCTCCTATCTTCTATCCTTTGGTAGTACGCCTAGAATGTATTTATAATGTAACAGATAGTTCTGATATTCTTTGTATAATACAAAATAGAATACTTTCTTTAACTGATTGTACATGACATGCTTAGTATTCAGGCTTTACACCCTTTAACTCTGCTGTGTTTGTGTGTCAAGGAAACTCTTTCATTTTTCATACATAATGCAAAAACACTTCTTCTCTGATAGGTATTCTCAAAGCAGAAAGACGTGTTTGTATTGAGAACACATCATAGAAAGATATACAGTCCTTAGATCATATCAGACTGTTAGGAAGTGCTGTCACTTGTTGAACTTTCTAAAACTGCATGAGCATCTCAGAGAAGAAGCCTCGGACATAGATTTTTCAATTGCCTTCGAATTTATCTAGAATTATGAGATCCCTTCAATAGACTCCCACTGGCTCATTCAAACACAGCTCCTCAAATGCTTCCTCATAAGCCCTTTTAATCCATCCTAATGACACGTTTAAACTGCGGCTCTAAGCAGAGGCAAGCCACAGCTGGGACCCTTATTTCAGTATTTTACAAGCATACGATTTCTTTCTTTATTTTATAGCCCTCAGAAGAAAGGGCCGGGATTTGATCAGCACATTAACTCCTAAGATTTCTTGTATATAATATACACTTGGAAAAAAATGGCTATCGAATTTCTTACTATGGCCATATCCATTCCCTAAAGCCTGTTTGTGTGAGTTAAATGGTATTAGATAGATTTCATATGTAACCTAAAATTACATAGGAAAGAACACAAACTCATCAATATTTCCAAAAACACAAAACTGATTTCTTTATATGGAATAGATTTCCCACTTTTTATTCAGATGCCTGGTTGTATAGACGTTGTCCTCAAAGTTCCTGCTGAAAGCCATTAGATCCCCTTACAGGGCCATCTGATGGAAAAACTATTGTATTACTATAGGTTATGGGATATTGGACAAAGAGTCATCAAAGCATCAACTCCTTGGAGCTTCTCCTGAGCCACTGCTGCTAGAGGGATTCAGTGGGTGCTAGAGAGATTCAATGGATGCTAGAGGGATTCAATGGGAATTTAACAGTGGCTATATTTTACACAGTAAGGGGATTCATTTGGGGTGGGAACTTTTCAATGTAGATGTGAAATAACATTCCCTTCAGAAACAATAAACCACCATAACCCAGGAAATGAAATTAAGATGCAGACTCCTTAGGCAAACTGAAATCCAAGCATCGCTGTTTGATGCAACTTCCCACAGGATGCACTGGAATAGAGCAAAGCTTGCAGCAGAACTCAAAACAGTCTTTATGTTTAGAGAGGATTCTTTTAGACTTGGCAAAACAAGAATTAGGCTTAGTAAGAGTTAGTCTGGATCAAAAAGTAGACAGCCCGGGAAAAATGTAAACGGAGACAATGCACATTGTGGTACACAGGGCAATTTTCCCAATTTAGATCAAACACTTGTAACCATTCTGGTCATGTGTCAACTCTACCCCCATCCCCACTAAAGGGAGTTGGTCTGAGAAAGCTAAGTCTGTAAGCTTAGTGGGTCCATACTGAAAATGGCTTGCATTTCTAAAGACAGCAAAGAGCTGAGCTTTCTTAATGAATGCTTTTGTTGACACTATAGGCTCAGAAGGCACCCCCACCCACCAATTTTATCATTACATATACATAATGCACTGAATGAGACCATGGGAATTTCTAAAACTGATATTCATATGTGATATCTAATCTTTTGAACGAGTGAGGATCATTACTATATAATTATGAAACATTTTAAATGCTGACTCTCAAATTCCTTCACTGTGCTGATGGGAACTCTTCCTTCAGAAACTTAGGTCAGAATAGTTTATTGTGCAGAGTCTATAGAAGAAGCAGCAATGTAGATGTACTCCACAAAGTCAAAGAAGACTTATACAAGGTAACAGGAATCCTAGTGCTAAGGAAAGAAGATATTTCAAAGGAAGATATTTGCTAAATTTTAATCTTGGTTTATTTTTATGTTTTTAGTGTTGGTTAAGTTCACCTAAACTTCTGGCAAGATGAGGTCTTGCTTCATTGTACTGGTCAGAATAGGCCATGTTTGGCAGTCTGAAAGCCCCTTCTACGTTGGTGTATGGTTTGTCCACATACTGCTGCAAAAATTGACTTAACTCGGTCAACTTCTTGAGAGTATAATAACTTCTTACCTGAATGCACCTGGACCACCACAGTGCATGGGGTTAAGTAAGCTTAGATAGTACCTTCCAAAGGAACATGAATGGATGTGTATTGCATAACCCTTCTGAGCCTTTCAGCTGATCTCCTGATGCTGAACTTAGACTGGCTAAAGACTTTCAGATAAAACACTCTAGTGACACTGCCCAAAGGAAGACCTCTGAAATCATAACTCACTCTTCCAAAAGTAAGAAATTAGTATTGTTTCCCTAATGGATAAATAAGTATCAAGCTGAAAATGGATTTTTCTTGCACACTAAACATTATTTAGTTGAGTATTATACAAAAATCTTTTCTCTTCTAACATAGTGCCTGTTCATTTTCTCCTAAAAAGCAGAACTGCCTAGATACAAAATTATCTAGATCTTTCTTTGCAAAACTGAAACTCAACCTTTTAGATATTTCTAAATATGTTTTCAATATTTAATTTGGGGAATATCTGTCCAAAAATTTTGCACAAATTGAATTACACATAGCATCCTTGAGGAAGAATAGATTCAAATAAGATATAACTGAGCCATGCAATATTACAGATTAGACAGTTTATGCACAGAAAAAAATATTCAGACTTCCCCCATGAGTGATTTTTTAAATTATATTTTTGTCTTTTTAAAAAAGAGTTATTTACTTTTATTTTGCATGCATTAGTGTTTTGCCTGTATGTATGTCTCGATGAGAGTGTCAGATACCTTGGAACTAGAGTTACAGACGGTAGTGAGCTGCTATGTGGTTGCTGGGAATTGAACTTTGTTACTCTGGTAAAGCACCCAATGCCCTTATCTACTGCACTATCTCTCCAGCCCTGAGAGATTTATTTTTATAAATCTCAACAGTTTCATGGTGTTAGTCTAAGATTTTTTTTGACATTTTAACAAGATAATGGCATTTATTTTAAATAAGAACTTCTGCTTAGCCTCAACTAACAGCAACTAATAGGACCTGGGTTGTTGCCAGAGACTTCTGTCCTGCTCAGTCCCATAGCCACTCAGTCCCAAAGAAACACACAGAGGCCTACATTAATTATAAACTGGTTGACCTATTAGCTCAAGCTTCTTATTAAACTCTTATGCCTTACATTAACCCATAATTCTTATCTGTGTTCGCTATGTGGCTTGGTACGTTTTATTCAGTGAGGCGTTATCATCTTTCTTTCTCTGTATCTGGATGATGACTGCAGACTCAGCCTTTCCTCTTCCAAGAATTCTCCTGTTCAGATTGCTCTACCTACACTTCCTGCTTGGCTATTGGCCAATCAGCATTTATTAAAACAATAAAATGATAAATCTTTACAGTATAGAGCACCGTGTCAGTAACTAAAGAAAGCAATGGAAAAAAATAAGTTTGAAGGGCACAAATCCACTGGGTACATTGCAACACCAAGTTGCTTTAATTTATCCAGAGGTGACCTATGGCTGGTCCCCAACAAGATGCAGTCCCAATTGTTTTAGACACAATAACAATAATCTCAACTCTTAAGCATAAAAATTGTACCAAAGTTAAACAAGCACTGAAAGATTAAGGGGTTTGCTTGAGAAAGACGTAGTAGTATAAAGAGGTAAGGTCGCAGGCATCAGGTTTGTTTTCATGGGAAGGAAGAGAAGACACAAGATGGATCTCCTGGACAGGCAGCAGAAAGAAGACTATGTGTAGAGGACCAAGATGAAAGGAAGCAGAAAATTACAAAAAAAAGGGAACAAAGCTTCAAGAGGCACCACTTTCTGAGCTCGCTTAGCTTAAGGTCAGGCTGCCCTGTATGCAATAGGAATTCAAAAGCACATTATTCCAATGAAATTACTTTCTAGCATCTGATGTCCTACGTTACAGACCTTACCCATAAAAAATAGTAAATAAACTCAATCTTAATAGGCAGAAATTGTGAGTATATTGAAGACCTTTCAGAGGAATCTCTTCTTGAGCTAGGACTGTCTCTAGTGATGGAGGCTCAGGGATATTTGTTTCCATTTTAGCAATAACAATAAAGGAGCCCCACCATGTAAATTCTCTACAAGGAATGGCATAACAAATAACTATGGCACAACAAATAACTGTCAGCTATATGGCTGGTAGAAGGTGAGTGCAAGTTTTTATTCAGGGAACATTTCAACTCAATGTGTAAAACACGTAAGAACCAGTCTTCCCATAATCTACTTATACCTACCCCTCTCTCCAGTACTTTGTGGAAATGAAGTTGCCTGCCTGTCAGTTTCAGACAGAAATGTTCAAATAAGCCTTTCAGCTGAATGTGTACATATATGACATATGATCAATCATCTATGTGAAGCCTTTGCAATGGCTTTTCAAAACAAGCATTTTTTTTATTTGTGTGAATTCCAACATTTCCACAGTAAGATGAGAATGAGCCATACCCTGGCTGTATTCCTAATATCTGCTGCTGGGGTTCACACAGTGGGGGTACAGTGATCGCAATAGATGAAGATGATCCATTGGGGGAACGGGATCTAGCTCACGCTAGCTTACCAGCCACATTGGTTCATGAGCCTCTTGTGAAGTTTGCATGACCCAGACGAGTTCAGGCCCTCATATCTGAAAACACTCTTAGTGATTAATGTTTCACAGAGTGAGAAACATTCCAAAACTGTGAACTTTATAAACTGTCAGGAAAGAAGCAACACTGGAAAATAGTTTTTGTCTATTCTCAGCACTTTTAGGCTTGAAATGCTTAAGAGAGGGGAGCACAATGCAGATTTTACTTGGACTCAAAAGAGCTAGTGAAGCCCTGCATCCAAGAGTGGCGTGACTTCTTGTACCTTCCCAATTGTCTTTTATTTTCCTCCTGTCTAAGTGAGGGATGTGGAAACTGTCTCCCCAGGTGCTTCTATTAAAATTCACTTAGTGATGAATATATTTGTATTGTTGAATCCTGAGCAATAGAAGATATGGTTGCCTGTAGATTTCATTTAAATTTTTGCTTATGCCACATTAGATATCCATCTAATTCTGTTACAGAAAGCAAAAGTCAGGGAGATGAGTTTTATACTGAATGTCAAAACACCTTCCTCCGAACCCTGATCATACAACCCAGCCTATCTTCTTTCTGCAGAGCAGACATGATAATAATCTTTAGCACACATCACAGAGGGCCATATAGTTCAAATGACATCGTGGAGAATAGGGAAGGGTAGGCACAATAATTGCTTTGATTTTTATGTAATAGCATCTTCTTACTACAGTCAGTATTTTCTAAAAAGTGTTCTGCAGAACACAGATTTTTGTATGATAATCAATGGAAGGCTTTGTCCCCATTATGTTTGGACAACCTTGAATTGAATTCTGTTAGTTAATTTAATTAAATACCTTGGACTTAAAGGCTTCTGAATGACTCTAATGGGCTATAGTAACTTCCCAGAAGGGCAAATGCCTTCTTAACATTTCCTTGAAGTCGTTTAACTTCATACCTTCAAGGATTGATAGTATCCAAAACAGAGTTTGAATAATTTAACTCTCTAGAGATTTAATAAGCCTGGATTCTCACATTAAATCTCAAGTATGCATATACATAGCAAGTATTACTTTCTGTGTGCCAAGGATTGAACTAATGCCGTATATCTTATAACACAAATATGTTATAAAACATGGGGTAATTATTTTTGATCTCAGGCCTCATCTTTTTATAAATGAGGAAAGTAAACATAAAATTTGGGGTCCTTCTATATGAGTAACCATGCTGCTATCAATGAGCGAAAAACATGTCCTACATGAGTTATATTATGATAAAAATTATCTGAAGGTAAAATCCAGAATATTGGATTCAAAATAACTTGATAAGGAGTGTCAATATTGCCACTGTTCCAGTCTTGTTTGTGCAGTTCCTGCAGTCATTTCTAGAGAAGACTGCAGCACAACAAACATTCTGGTACTCTAGCCCTTACAATGCTACATCCCCTCTTCCACAATGTTCTTTGAGCCATAGAACTATTATGTATATATATCCCTTGGGGATGGTATGCTCAAGATCTGCCGATCTCTGCATTATATACAGTTGTTGTAGCGTTTTGTTGTTGCTGTTGTGTTGTTTTGGTTTTGGTGAGAGTATTTCTGTTTGTTTGTTTGTTTGTTTGTTTGTTTGTTTTGAGATAGGTCTTCTCTGTAGCTTTAGAGCCTGTCCTGAACTCACTCTGTAGACCAGGCTGGCCTCGAACTCATGGAGTTCCACCTGCCGCTGCCTCCTAAGTGCTGGGATTAAAGGTGTGTGCCACCACCGTCAGTGTATAGTTGTAGTTTTATGTGATGGTCTCTATTTGCTGTAAGGAGTGTGGCTTCCTTGGTAAAGGGTGGCGCCTACACTGCTTTGTAGATATTGTAGATAGAAGGAAAGGAAAATGCAAGGAGACCATTGGTGGGGAGAAACGTGGAGGGAGCTCCAACTGGGAAGCATCGAGAGAGGTCAAAAAGAAGGAGAAGAAGGGACAAATAGCACAAATGTTGCTTGATAAAGCCTCGAGGAATCATATTTTTACATGTACCTTAAAATTAACGGGATATATTGTGTGTCTATATGGAAGTTAAGCCACATGGGTTGATAAGCCTCCTCCCAAGAACCATAGCAAGACAAAATTCCCAGTACTAAGCAGAGAAGTCAACTTACGAATGGTTGGTCAGGGTAGTTCATATGACTTCCAAAATAATATAGATTCTTGATGTAGAGCTTAGTTACCTCTCAGGGGTTACAGATGGGCTCCTATTGGCAGAGACCACACACTTAGGAAACAGGAATCAGATGACTGAGGCTGGATTTGGCTTGAAAGCCTCTTTCCTGCAGTCTAGCTTCTGTGGGTCCAAGAAGTTCCATAGAAGCTGCCGAGGGGGCGAAGTGACTAAACTTTCCTACTCAGCTGCAGCACCTATGTATAAACATGCCAACTATGTAATAAGTGATATTTACAGGTTGGTGATAATTGGACTTACGGCCCACTCAACAAAGAGAAGTCATGCCTAGTACTGAAATCTTGGTCAGATTTCTGAGATCAGTTTGGCCACGGACATTAAAAAAGTTTCTACACCTGTCTCATTGCTAGTGTAGCATAATTTCTTATTGCATTAAAAAAGGAACTACTTAACTCTATCTAAAACCATTTTGATCATTCCCTGATGCTTTTAATGATACTATATGACCAATAAAATGGGATGAATCAATATTACAGCGTACCATAAACATGTCCAACTCATCTGTCTCTGATGTTATTATAACATCAAAAGCTTATATTCAGTCATATGCAAAAGGCACTGGATTCAGAATTATTCAACTTATTAAAGTATTCCACACTTGTCACCAGCCTCAATCAGTAGTTTCCATATTTTCAAAGGAAAAAAAAAATATTTTTCTTCTTCTTCTTCTTTTTTTGTTTTACAGAGAGATTTTATTGAATTGTTTATTTGGACATTTTAATTGAACTGTTAATTTGCTTTTAACAACGCGAATATGGCACAGGTCTATGAAGAATTCCATTGAATAAAATAGGATGCCTATACTGAAAACCACATCTGGACTCGTGGCTGTGTTGTCTCCACCTCACTTCCTATTCCCTTAGCCTTTGGGAAACATTAGTTCTGTGTAATCAATGGCCTCTCTTTTATCTTTCTCCTTTGTTTTGTTTTTGAGACCTGGCTCACCAAACTGCTCTGGTTGACTTTGATTGACCTTGTCACTGTGCAGAGCAGTCCGGTCTGTAACTCATGGAGATCTGCCTGCTCCTGGCACCCGAATGCTGGGAATCAAGCTAAACGCCATCACAACCAGAACAGTTGGAAACTTTTGTGAAGAGACTTACCTTAGCTGATAGCATTATAGGCCCAGAAGAAACATTAGATATTTACTACAATGCTCGCTCTCCCCCAGTCTGTCTCACAGACTCATGATGAGAAATGGGGACACTCTCAACATAATTCTCGGACAGAGGTCACCAAGTTTTATTGACTTGGCCTAGGCTGCCCTACTGATGAAAGCCATCAGAATGAAATCTTATCTCACTTTATCTTACCTCATATCGTGAGGTGTTTTCCACAGAACTCTGAGCTCTCATGAGAAAGGATATATAAAACAGCTGAGTTTATCCAAGTATGTGTTGAATTTCAGTCATTAATACAATGTCTTCGGTGGGTCAAAATCAAAATCAGCACCTGTCATATGTCCTGAAGTCTCCTGCTGTGCTCTGCAAAGGATGGGGGGGGGATGAGTGTCTTGCAGCATCTTCCTCCGTCATTTCCAACAAGGAATTCATGACTCAGCTGAATATTTCCGACCCTCACTCCTCTGGCCACCTATATCAAATGCTAAATGCTGACTACCCCACAGACAACACTCCAACTGTTTCCAGAGGTTTCCTTTCTCCCAAAGCATTCAGAAACTCAAGGGTCATGGTAATTTAACACCCAGCTAATGTTGAATGGTCCTAGTGGTAAGTATTTGGAATGACAATGACATTTTAATGAGGACATTTCTTTTCATGTGTCATATTTTAAGGTATTTAATTATAAACGTACATGCATATGTTTTTACTGATTCTTCTATTTTAAGCCAGTCTTACTTTCTTGAAGAATGAAGATTCCTTTCTGAGATTCCAGTCAAGGTCTGCTGTGTCCATAAGGATGAAAGAGCCCCTTGTAAAAGCTGGCCATGACCTCCGGTTCTTGGATAGATGATGCAGCAACTTAGTCTCGACATTTCCTTCGGCTCTAAACATATGGTAATGACGGGTAACATATAAAACTAATATGGTTGGGTTCACATATAAATACACTGCTCTGTGAGGAGAATGGAGCCTTGTTTAGAGCCGGGGCAGTCAGGCAATCAGGGTTCATGTCCAGACACAAACAATCAAGGAGCCAAGAGCTTGATTCCTGCCAAGAAGAAAATCAAAAATACTCTGTCTGTCACTTGGGAGCTGAAGCCTGCCTTTCTCAGGGAATCCAGAATCCCTATGACATGGAAGGATGCCAGCAGGAGGCGTCTGCCAGTTCCAAAGCTATGCACATGGTGAGATGCAGAGCATCGGTCCAGACAGATAGGTCAGGCCTTGAACTGACCTACCCTGTGGTGTCTTCCCTCATCTCTCTAGAGATAAAAATAATTAGCAGATGAGATGTTTTGAGTAGGGCCCTCAAAAGAAGCTGGAGAAAGAGGATGAGAAGATAAAATAGAGCCAGAAAAAAAGAAAGAAGAGGACAAAAATAGAACAGCCTTCCCTCCTCTTCACAAGCGCTCTGCAGATGAGCGAGTACCTAAAAATCAAGGTTCAGCTTCCAAGGCCCGCCATGAAAGAGAACGGCTACATTTTGATGAAATTTTATTTGTAGGAATTCCATTTATAGGAGTTAGATGAGAGTTCATGCTGTACAATCATGTGACCTAAGTTCAAATTCCAGCGGATCAACTCAAAAGCCAAGTGTGGTTAGTCATACCTGTAACCCTAGGATTCTGTGTTTGTGGTGGCCCTGGGGGAAGTTAGGAGCTTCTCTGGGGTTTTCTGGTCATCCACCTAGCTCCAGATTCAATGAACGATCCTGTATTGAGGGACTAAGGCAGAGAGTAATAGCCCATCCTCCTCTGGCTCCTGCATAAATGTGCACATATATTATTGATATACTTCTCACTAACACACACGCACATGGACACACACACACACACACTGTATAAAATCGTTGACTGCATAGTCTCTCAGACTATATGCTCCCCACCCCTGTCTTAGAAGATGACTCTAAACGCCTTAGGAAAGAGACACTGAAGGTCAGAATTGAACTCTAAGCATTGTAACCTTTGTACTTTATTCCTACAAATATCTGGAAAAATGCATATCATATGTCTTTAACGATTCTCCAAAGGCATGGCTTAGGTTGCAATGTAGCAAGGTAATACTTTCAGGTTATAATTAAATGGACATGTAACCAAGTCTAAAAGCAGTGCCTACTAACCCCAATTGATAGCCCAATGTCTAGCACAAGACTAAGCAGTGAATCTGTCAAAGGTGGAAAGTTAGAGAATCCAGTGTGAAATCAAGAGCTCCTAAATACACAGGTCTTTGAACAAACTGTCACACATTAGGAAAAGAACTTGCCCATAAGAAAGAAATGTGTCTAACTTTGCTTTGTTGTTTTGTAGCATTAGCATACATAAAAGGTTCTTTGACCATACTTTTTTTCTTTTTTATGTCGTACATACACATTACCTAAAGAATCAGGGAAACTTCCAGTAGGCAAGTAGATGCTGGTCACTCTGCCAAACGGATTGTACATACCACGTATCTGAGAAAGAGAAAGAGAAGCCCTTTCTAGATGATGCATTTTTAATACACTACTCAAGGAATGCCCACTAGGTCTAAATAGGACATCCACAATTATTATTTTAACATAAGACATATGTGCCACACGTTATGAGGTCAGAGAAGTAGGAAGAAGTTTTATGAATCAGGCTTGTAGAAGCTTAACCTACAGAAATTATTAAAATATTCTTAATATTAAAAAAGAAAATAAAGAGAATATTAGAGGCATATGATATGTAAAATGTAATAACCAAGTGAAAAAGATTTTAAGTAAACCAAAGAAGAGGTGATAGACACAAGTGTGGACATATGGGGTTTTCTTTACAGACCTGCCTACCCGGTGATGAAGCTGTTTTTACTTTAACCTGAGCTGACTGCAAAATCTATGGCTGGGAAATTTGGAAACACTGCAGAGTTTCCAACAGTCAGATATAGCTGGGGAGGTAAACACAGTAGCCTGAGATTAGCAGGCAGTAGGATCTCTTAAGAAGCGAAGTGGACTACATACAAAAATAAGGATGAATTAAAAATACATTCCCTTTCCCACCCAAACATTCTTAAATCTCATTACCAAGTCCTCTCCACTATTATGGGATTTGTGGCCAAAGTGTTTCCCCACCTCCATAAAGACCCACCTTAAACTTTTATACTGATTTCTAATTTTCCATCATAAACTACTGCTCTTCAGGAAAATAAATATTCTGCCAAAAAAGAGTGAAAATTGAAAGTATGCTAGCAGAAAATAAAAATGATAATATAAAAAATTCAGTTATTAATTTTATCAAAACCAGATTTTAGATAGTTACTCTTTATCTACAGCCCCTCTATCACCTTATTATAGTTTGGAGTTTTAGAATCTATTTTATCCTGACTCTTAGCCATACATCTGCAATGCAGTATTGTTGTAAAATTTATTTCTGTATCATCTGCCTTGAATAATTCCATATGCAAAATGCTGTCTTGTTTTATATATCAGACTCCATAATTAACCTCCTATTATTAATTTTCCTTGCAAACCACTGGTGTCAAAACTCCCCAGTTTTAAAATTTGACATAATCTTCAGTTATGCATTTCTAAAACACCGCTATGGGCAACTGCTCTAGAGCTCTGAAGTATCCAGAATGCAGTCCATTGAGCGAAGTAGGAAGTAGCAAAGGAGAAAGCCCTCCAAATGTGGCTACAAAGACTTCCTTGTAGAACTGTTAAGGTAAAATCAATTGTGATTTTTCTCAAATAAACCTCGAAGGACTTGGGCAGACTGTACTGCCACCAGGCTTGAATCCACAAAGTTGGAAGTGATGGTGCGAAGACAGTTGTAACATCATCCGGTTCACCAGCTGCGATTAAACTGGGCTTTGGAAAAAAAAAAAAAAGAGAACGAAATTGGGACATTCATTCATTAATATTTATCATTCCTGATGAAAATGGGGTTCATTTAAGCCATTTGCTCAGATTTGCTAAAGTACTTTTAGGAGTGACAGATTCCTAAATTCTACTTAAAATAATAACAAAACTTACAGTTAAAAACGTGTTTCTTGTCTCATCTAAATCCTTCAGCAGCAAATTAAGCTTCTCTTCGTCAGTCTGCTCTTTCCCTTGCTTTAATTGGAGTTCACAAAAGATGCTCATACCGTGGATTTCCAACACACGTTTCCACTCAAGAGAGTCTGCGGTTGTGAATGAGAGAGAAGCCCGAAGTAAATCTGAGAATGCCAAGACTCTGTTGGTGTGGCAAGAGTTCAAGCAAGAAGAGAATACAAATGGCTGTATACATCTGGCAGGGAAATTTTAACATTCTTCATGAACTTCACACGAAGCGGTTTCTATTTCTACAGCGTCTTTTCTCCGTAGAAAGGACAAATGTAAAATTTTGTGTTTGTAGACAGGATTTAAAAAGTGCGAAATCTCCAAATATTATCTCCCAAGTGTTCATTGCAGAGGCTCCATGGATATGGAAAGGCTCAAAACTATGAAGCATGCCATGGAAGGAGCTAGCTTTGGAAGGGAGGTGATGTGGCAAGGAACTGGCAAGAGTGAAACCCAAATCAGGATATATTGTGTCAGGAAGAAAATCTATTTTCAATAAAATAAAAAAAAAGCAAATAGAGAAATGTCACTTGTGTTAATGAAACTAAATATAGAGAGGAGAATGGTTTGGAAACGACTTGGTAAACTAATCTTTTAAAACGTTGTTGAATGTGTGTGAATGGGCAGGCACAATGATAACAATCAACTCCAGAAGGAAACAGTAAGGTAAGTAGTCTATGTCACGTGAGTGAGAACATAGCTTGCTTCCATGTTCACATCTACATTAGTGGCATTGGTTTTTTGGTTTTTTTTTTTTTTTTTTTTGCCAATAAGATGGTGTTTGAGTGCTTTTTCACATGCCTGGATTTTCTGTGCAGAGCATGAGTCAGGTGGTGTGTTGATCATGGTTTCTTCTTGATCTCAGGTCAGTTTAACATCTGTATACTGTAGTCTGCCAGACACTTAGAGCTAATGTACTGGTCAGACTGTTTCTAAAATAATCGTCTCTGAGTGTCTGGTTTGAGATCAATATCTACATACATCATAGCTTTTAACCCTTACCCATGTTTTACATTAGAAAACTGACGGTCTTAGAGACTATGAGATTTACCCTTGCAATCATGGTGTATAAGACTCCAAATTAGAATTGAGTATGCTTTCTGCTCATGCTCTGAGCTACTGTTTTGTCTGAAGTATGTTGGAGGAGGCTGCTTGTTGGTTCCTGGCCGCTTAGCCCTGAAATGATCACACAGAAACTGTATTAACTAAATCACTGCTTGGCCCATTAGCTCTAGCTTCTTATTGGCTAACTCCTACATATAAATTTAACCCATTTCCATTCATCTGTGTATCATCATGTAGCTGTGGCTTAACCGGTAAAGTTCCATCTGGCATCTGTCTCTGGTGGGAGCTCCATGGCTTCTCTCTGACTCCACTCCTCTTTCTCCCAGCATTCAGTTTAGTCTTCCCTGCCTAGTTCTGTTCCCCTATAGCTGTGCTATAGGCCCAAAGCGGTTCCTTTATGTATCAATGCTAACCACAGCATACAGAGGGGAATCCCACATCAGAAGTAGCCACAGCTTATAAGCTGTGTCTGTACTTCGTATTATAAATAGTATGACCACCTTGATATAGAGCTTCAGAACAAAGAACAGATAGGAATCAACTTATGAGGTAAAACTGAACTAAATTGTACCTTCAGAAAAGTTTTGCACTTTCATAGAAGAATGTAATGTATAACATCAAAGTGGGCAGTGGGAAGGATAATGAACAGTCTCAGGCTTAGATGGTTGACGGTTGACTTCATCATGGTGCGTTTTCCTTTGTTTCACATATGTAGAAAAGTAAAATATATTCATATCTAGATAAGGGATTACTCTAATTTTTGTTTGTATTTTCCTTCATTTCTTTAAGGGAACTTTTCCTTTCCTCTTTAAGGGCCTCTATCATCTTCATAAAGTTATATTTAAGGTCATTTTATTCTGTTTTTTTTTCTTCTGGGTCAGGATGTTCAAGTCTTCCTGTTGTATAAGCGCTGGGTTCTGGTGTTAGCATGTTGCTTTTTAGGTTGTTGAGTGAATTCTTGCATTGGCGCCTACCCATCTCTTCCTCCAGTTGGTGCTGGCAGTGTCTTCGCGTCTTGGTCCAATCCTTGCAATCAGTGTCTGTGTCTCAGAGATCCTCTCTTGGACCGATTCTTGCAGTTGCTGTCTGTAACTTAGGGAGCCAGTCTTGGTCCACTCTGTGCAGTCGCTGTCAGTGTCTCAGAGAGACGCTGTGTTCTCCGGGAATGTGTGGGGTGGGAGTGGAGTGGGACTTATAGGTTGCAGGGTCTGATCAAATGGGGGTGTTAGAGAAGCCTTCCTACAGGAGGGCTGCATGCTAAGCAACCTAGTGAAACAGTGTCCACGTATTTATTCTGCATTTGTAATTGAATTGGAGATAAAGGGTTGGAGAAATCGCTCAGCAGTTAAGAGCATTTGCTGCTTTTACAGAGCAGGTTTGTTGCCCAGCACCCCAAAGGTGATGCATATCTGTTTGTAACTCTGGGTCTAGGAGATTCAGTGCCCTTGTCTGACCTCCAGGCATGTACATAATGCAAGTACCTACAAGTACCCACTCCAACATATACAGAAAAGTAAGTCTTAAAAAATTTAATGCAAAAAAGAAAAGAAAAATATAAATGTAGTTAAATTCTAAACTACTGAATTCAAATAAAAAATGGTGCAGAAGATTGTTAGGGAAGTGGAGAATGCTACCATGTCTATTAGGAATGAGCTTTGAAGATATGTGCTTGTTTTCCTATGTGCCGTTGGCTTCTCTCTGGGTCCTGCTTAAAGTTGGATTTATCATACCAAAATCTCCCCTTTCTGACTTTTAAACAGTTGTTTTCCTTTTTAATACAAAAACACCTCGATATTTAGCACAGTTGTGAGCTGCTCAGTGTAAGCCTACTGTTCCACTAAGTACCAAGCAGCAGTACCTGGCTGGTTCCAGGAGGGTCGCTGCTGCAGGAGGAAGCCTTCCCAGGCCGCTCCAGAATGTTATTCTAAAGGCTTTAGGAATTAAAATTAAAACAAATGCCTTAAACCCTTTCAAACCGTTGTCCCAGAAAATAAAAGCCAAATGTCTGCTCCTTGGGGCCTTAAGAGGAGGTACCTTCGGCAAAGCTTAAATGTCTCTCTCAAGTGGATCACTAGAAAGACTGACTGCACTATGCTAAGTATTTCTCCTCTGGAAACACAAAAACAAATTTAGGATTATTTAATCAGCAATGTCCATTCTAAAAGAGATAATGGCCATACATACTTAAAAACATCTCGCATTACTTATTTAAAATATAATTTGGCATAGGTAGCTTTATGAATAAGTAAAATTGGGCCCCCAGTTCTGTTTTAATATTCTTTTCGTAGAACAAAACAAAGCATGACCCATCTCAACCAATAATAGATTTCATTTTCTGCTGTTCAAAAGTAATGGCTTGGGAAAGCTAAGCTGTACAGACACTGCTCTGGAGTCCTAGATATTAACTTGATGCAGATGCTGGCCGTTGTATCAAAAGATTCACATAATTGAAAATTAAAATGTTGGTGTATATCAATAAGGAAACCTTCAAGTTTCTCAGATATTTTTGCTGTCTATTGCTTTAATACACATTATGTACCAGGGTTTTAAATATACTTGATAACTGAAAAGCTCCCAATGACTGTGGTCCATTTTTTTTCTCACTGAAGTACTCATTGGAATGGTTTGAATGAGATGCCAAAAGGAATATTTACAGCTTAGAGACAAGTGTACCACCAAGCAAGAGTGGGAGAATCAGGTCCCCTCGCCTCATCTGATTTCTTTTCTCTCTTCATCTCATTTTTATCTCCATATATGTGGATATGTGTGTGTGTGTGTGTGTGTGTGTGTGTGTGTGTATAGATGATAGATAGATAGATGATAGATAGATAGATGATAGATAGATAGATGATAGATAGCTAGATAGATGATAGATAGATGATAGATAGATAGATAGATAGATGATAGATAGATAGATGATAGATAGATAGATAGATAGATATAGATAGAGATATTCAGTGCCAAGAGAAATGATATTTAAATTGATTACACATTTTAAATAAGTATTTTTAAGAATTCAAAAATCATGATCTTTTCAGTTTGTTTTTTTTTCTTGATACATCCTACCTTAACAGGGATGAGCTGAAAAACGTTCATATTTCCCAGAGAATCAAACTATAAGACAAGAATGATTCAAATATGAAGTATTTTTTAATCCAGAATTTAAAAGAATTTAAAAACTCTAAATCTCCTTTGTGTTATTTATTTATTTATTTATTTATTAAAAGAGCATATCAAAATTAACAGGGTCAGATGGTAACACGCCTATAAGCTGATGTGCAATGTGTACATTAAATTGACATTTCAAAGCTAGTAAATTATAAATCTGCTGTTGTACTTATGGGAGCTATGACATTTTGATAATGTATTTTAAGAAACCTTATGTAGGGAATGGGGAGACAGTTCAACAGGTAAAGTCTAAGGATGTGAGTTTGGATCCCCAGCATCCATGCAAAATGTGGTGTGCACCAGTACACATTTATAGTTTTGGTGTGCAAAGGCAAGAACAAGTGGATCTTCAATGCTTGACCCTGATCAGTTGGTCTAGCCAAATCGTGGTGGGTTCCCAGTTTACTGACAGACCATGTATCAGAAACTTAGGTGGAGAGCAATTGATTGGAAGGCATGTGATGTCAATTTCTGTCATACACACAACTAAACAAAGATACGTGTGACCCCATACACAAGTGCACACATGTATGAACCACACATGTACACACACATACAAATAAGTGTGTGAGTAAATAGAAAGAAAATTCTAGATAGAATTTACGTCAATAGAGAAACTAAGTAATTACTTGGCAGTTATTGCTTTTCCTTTTGGACTAGAGGGGCTTAATTAGACATCAGTCTGTTTTCAAACCACAGTGGCTTATCATGCTGCAGATATATAACTTTTACAAAGAGGGACACAGGATATTACTCACTTGTGTTTGTGCTTGACTTTCAAAGAGCAAAATGGAAAATGAACCTTGTGGCTTTGTTTGGAGACAACCATTTAGGAGAAGGGTTGTTTACATTCCTAGCATAGGAAGCTCCATTTGGCTCTTTTCATTTCCCCTGTCTAATTATTCCATGAAAGGGGAAAAATTGTGGGAAGCTGGAAATCACAGTAGAAAACTCCACAGATTTCTGATTTTAGAATGTAATTTAAACACTAAACCTTTGCTTTCATAGTAAAGTTTAGATGTGTAACAGTGATCAGTGTCCTGGCTCTTCTCTCAGAACCCCTTGGAAATCTAGCCCCACTTCTCACTTCTGTAGAACCCAGAGGATATGTAGAAGTCAATTTTAACAGCATAGTTCTGAATTATATAATAGATTAAGAGAATAAATGAAATGATTGGGCTAAACATACTCTAAGTTTGTAAAGATTGTAACAGATATGCTAGTTCATAGGAAAATCTCACTAATACACAGGAATTTGGGTTGACTTACTAAGTTATTTTGATTGTGGTGATTGGAAAGAGAATATCACCCCCATAGGCTCATGTATTTAAATGCTTAGTACCCAGCTGGTGGACTTGTTTGGGAAGGATTAGGAGGTGTAGGCTTGTTGGAGGAGGTGGGTGACTGGGTCATGGTTTGAAGTTTCAAGGGTCACACTATCAAACCATTCTCAGTCTCTCTCTCTCTCTTTCTCTCTCTCTCTCTCTCTCTCTCTCTCTCTTTCTCTCTCTCTCTCTCTTCCTCCCTGTGGATGCTGCTTTATGGCCATATCTCATGATATGAGCTCTCAGCTATTGCTCCAGTATATGCCTGCTTACTGCCATGCTGCCAACTACAATGGACTCCTATCCCTCTGGAACTATAAGCCCCAAAGAAATTCTCCTGTAAATAGCCTTGGTCATGGTATCTTATCACAGCAAAGAAATAAGGCATTGGTCAAATTTAGAACTAAAAATAAACTAATAAAGGACCTTCTAAATGAAATATGTATATATAAAAATATAATTAAGTATAGAAAAGATTATGAACTAATTAAATAGTTGGTCAATAATCCAGACATTTGACAAAATATGTTTTAAAAAACTCCTCTAGGCCGGGCGGTGGTGGCACACGCCTTTAATCCCAGCACTCGGGAGGCAGAGGCAGGCGGATCTCTGTGAGTTCAAGACCAGCCTGGTCTACAAGAGCTAGTTCCAGGACAGGCTCCAAAGCCACAGAGAAACCTTGTCTCGAAAAAAAAAAAAAAAAAAAAAACCAAACTCCTCTATAAGTAGAATTTTGGATATTAATGTGTTTGCAGAAAAAGTGAGTAGAAAAAAATGTTGACCGTTGGGGATATGTTTCAGCAGTTAAAACTACTAAATGCTCTTTCAGAGGTCCTGAATTCAACTCCCAGCACCCACAAAATGTAGTTCACAATCATCTATAACACCAGTTCCAGATATTCTGACTTCTCTTCTGGAATCCATAGACAAGAGACACAAAAGTGTTTTCAGTCATACAAAACACACACAAGGGGGGAGGGAATAAAATCAAATCAAATAAAACATTTAGTGAAATGTGAAACCATCTTTACATTAGAAACAAGTACTGTTAAGGAGAATTGATGCAATGATTGAATTTAAGAAAATACTCATAATTTGCTCATATATTTAAATCTTGAGATGATGTACTTGTTCTGATATATTGATATTAACCATGCATATATTCAGTTCTTCCAACTTCACTTTGCTGACTAGCACATAGAGTTATTTAGCTACAAGTATCTACTTTTCTCCTTTATAATCAGTGACATATTTGGGATCCAAGGCACCACAAAATATTTGCAATTTCTAAATGATTTCCTTAAAGATAAGTCTTATGGAGATGCACACTCTTGTCTCTCCCATCATTTTCCAGGAACAATAGCAATAGCATTTCTTGAAGTCAAAGATTGAAATGATAAAGCTAACTTGGCTGAGTTCTCAGAGATTCTACACTTTTCATAAGAAAGTATTTTATCTATTTCTTGACTTAGATTTTGATGTTTCTTTGTGATGATCCTTCAGACAATGTCTCAGCTAATAGCAAACATGGTCCTTTCCTATGTTGCAGCACACATTTAGTAAAAACAAGTCTTTAGTGAAAAGAAAGCCATGTCTCTGGATTGCAATATCTATTTAGCTATTCTTTTCTAGGTGTTTGCCTGCAAATATATTGTGTGTTCCACATGCATAAAGGTGCCTGCAGATACCAGCAAATTTCCTTTGGAACTGGAGTTACAGGGAGATTTGAGCCTTCTGTGGGGAGATATAGAAACTAGGGCATGGCCATGTTAAGGACCTCAAACCCACGGCAAGGCATAGCCTTATCCTGCTCCAAGATTAGGAACAGAGAAATGGCAAAGCTTTCTTTAGTCCAAACACGAATGTCTATGATGTGTGTGAAAGCCAGCAGTTGCAGCTTTCTCCCCTGGGAGAGCTTGAGAGGATTTACCTACAGAGATCTCTTGCCAGCACTAGCTAACCCCATCCCCCCTGAGATTCTGCATGATCATCTCTTCGCTGTTATTTCATTAGAGTCCACACAGCCCACCTGACCCCAGTCTTTCTGTGTCCACATGTCTATCATCTCTTGAACATCTGTTTTTGCTTCATTCCCTCATTGCCCCAAGTCAAGGTGTTGGACACCACACTTCCCCATGTAGCTGTGAGGAATCTAGCCTGGCTGTTCTGCAAAAGCAACAAACAGTCTTCACCACTGAGTCACCTCTACAGCCCATTTTTAATTTGTATTTATGTTTATTTATTTACTTAACACTAGCGAGTCTTAGTAGATACTATTAGTAGTCACATGGTTAAGTTTAGTCAAAAACACTACAAAGGACTGCCATAGGAGAGTGAACCAAAGAACAGCAAGGAATGCCCGTAATTATTGTGGAAGAAATGTTTAAAATTATAAATGAAAGATCTGTGGATTTAGATTATGAAGAATGTGAAGAATCTGTATTCTTCTTCAATGTTTTAGTTATGCCAATAAAATTCCAATGAAACATCAAATCTTTTTTTTTTTTTTTTTTTTTTTTTTGGTTTTTTGAGACAGGGTTTCTCTGTGGCTTTGGAGCCTATCCTGGAACTAGCTCTTGTAGACCAGGCTGGCCTCGAACTCACAGAGATCTGCCTGCCTCTGCCTCCCGAGTGCTGGGATTAAAGGCATGCGCCACCACCGCCCGGCTGAACATCAAATCTTACACTAAACTAGTGATCAGCTAATAAATTAGTTTATGTGGTACAAGTTATTCCTGATTTTAAGTTTAACTGTATTAGAAGAATTTTGTTTTGAAGAAAATGGTTTTATTTATTATTTAGATATTTATTCATTTTTGTCTCTTCAAGCTTCACAAATCAGAAAATACAAATGGTTATATGGTTGGCCAAAATTAGTGTTGGATTCTTCAAATAATTTAACATCTACCATAGATTCTACACTATTGTTTTCTGAATTTCAAGACTCAGCAATTCACTTTTTCATTCCACCTGACAAAACTTATTTAGCTATATGTTTCCATAGTTTAAATTACAAGCCTTGCTCAGCAGGTTGTTTCTAAATTTCTCAAAACCCACAGGTGCCGCTGGTCCCTTAATGGCAATAAAAAAAAAAAGGCAGATGAAAATCACGCTAAAGCCCTTTGGGAAACAGTTCATCCCACATCTATTTCAAAGAAAGTATCTCTTTTTAAAACCTAGTGTTACCAGGCAGCATGCTGACACTCATCACCCTAAAAGAAATGCTGTGTTTTCCGAATTATCTGCTCTTGGCAAGAAAACAGACTACGTAATTAATTTTAACAAACCATAGTATGAGTAGGATGCCAATCTGTCAGGCTTATGTCCCAAATGCTTTCAATGATTTGACAGGCGATGACATTCAAAACAACACACTGCTAGCTTGAATATCTGCTCCCTCAAAATGACTATTGATATGACAGAAAACTTTTGTAATCTAGATTGCTTGTATACGTTAATATCTCTGTAGGAACTGTATGTCTCTATTGAGATTCCAAATACCATGTAATCTCCATGATGAACTAATATTAAGCTTTTGGTTGAATGAAACACTATGATGTAGCCAATAGTATAAACATTAAAATTAAATGCACACAGATTCAAATCTCACCTCACTTTGCTATCTGTGGCAGTTTGGAAGTATCTCTTAATTTCTTTTTGTCAAAAATCATTATGTGTAAAAATAATAATTAATGGCAATTGCAAAAAAAATATTTTTAAAGACTAACAAGGTACATGTGAAAACATTTCCTATATTTTGAAATTCAAGCAAAAAAATCAATGTTCTCCATCGAGAGTGAAAACAGCAGAGGTCAGATAAGCTAGGTGCTAAGGTTTAATGGAGTCTGTTGATTCTCAAAGCTGGAGGAATAATGTGAGAGAAATGTGCCCGTGCAAGAAGAGAGATAACAGCAATAAGATCGTGAAGAGAGGAGCAAATCGAAAAGTACAGAAGCATCTAGCAATGAAACAGAAGAAACGCATCCAGGGGAGAATGTGTAAGGAAGGAAGTGATGCATCCTTTACAGGTGGCTTGCTTGAATAGTAACACGGAAAGAGAGACCATGGCACGATACAGAATTTGATAGATTATTATATTATTATATTATTATTATATATTGTACTGATTACCCCAACTTTGTGATTATCAACAAAAGTAAAGTGTTAGGTTACAATTACGCAAAACAAATCCCATTCTTAAAGAATTCATCAGTAGATATGAGAATTTATTCTGGGGATTGAATGTCCAGAGATGCTTTATGCAGTGCACATAGGCAGGTTATACTGATTGGAGTTTAACTGTCTGTCGATTTTTTTAATTGATTTTATTGACCTATACATTTTTCTCTCCTCCTCTTCCTGCCTCTCCCCTCCCCTTTAACCCTCTTTCATGATCCCCACTCTTCGAATTAACTCAGGATATCTTGTATTTTACTACTTCTTATGTAGATTAGATCCATGTATGTCTCTCTTAGGGTCCTCATTGTTGTCTAGGTTCTCTGGGATTGTGAGTTGTAGGCTGGTTTTCTTTGCTTTATGTCACTTATGAGTGAGTATATATGATATATGGTTTTCCTGGTTTGGGTTACCTCACTCAATATGATGTTTTCTAGCTCCATCCATTTTCCTGCAAATTTCAAAATGTCATTATTTTCTCTGCTGTGTAGTACTCCATTGTGTAAATGTAGCACATTTTCCTTATCCATTCTTTGGTTGGGAGCATTTAGGTTATTTCCAGGTTCTGGCTATGACAAATAATTCTGCTATGAACATAGTAGAGCACATGTCCTTCTGGTACGATTAAGCATTCTTTGGGTAAATACCCCAAAGTGGTATTGCTGGGTCTTGAAGAAGATTGTTTCCTAATTTTCTGAAAAGTAACCATACAGATATCCAAAGGGGCTGTACCAGTTTGCACTCCTACCAGCAATGCAGGAGTGTTCCCTTTACTCCACATCCTCTCCTGCATAAGTTGTCATCAGTGTTTTTGATCTTGGCTATTCTTATAGGTGTAAGATGAAATCTCAGAGTTGTTTTGATTTGCATTTCTCTGGTGGCTAAGGATGTTGAGCATTTCCTTAAGTATCTTTCAGCCATTTTAGATTCTTCTGTTGAGAGTTCTCTGTTTAGGTCTGTACTCCATTTTTAATTGGGTTATTTGTTCTTTGATGACCAATTTCTTGTATATTTTGGAGATAAGACCTCTGCCTGATGTGGGGTTGGGTTTGATGTAGGCTGCTTTTTTGTTTTGTTGACCATGTCCTTTGCTTTGAAGAAGCTTTTCAGTTTTAGGAGGTCTCATTTATTAATTGATTCTCTCAGTGTCTGTGCTACTGGGGTTATATTTAGGAAGTGGTTCCCTGTGCCAATGCATTCAAGTGTACCTCCCACTTTCTCTTCTATGAGGTTCAGTGTGGCTGGCTTTGTGTTGAGGTCCTTGATCCATTTGGAATGAAACTATCTGTGTTTAACTGTACTTCCAGAGATACTTCTTACAATAATAAGCATCATCAGGTTATCCTGGATCAATCAAAACCCATGGGGGAAGTAGAATTTCTCTGAGTTTCTGAAGCAACTACATGGTAATTAAGTAATGTGTGTGCATGTATGCAAGGGTGTGTGTATGCATGAGATGTACATGAGCATATTGTGTGCCTGTATGTAAGTGTATGTGTGTGCCTGTGTACATATGCAAGTGTGTTGCATATGCATGTGTCTGCATGTATATGAGTGTGTGTGCATATATCTGTGTGCTTGAGTGTATGTGTGAGCGTGTGTGGTTGCTGTGTCACAGTATTAACTCTGCTTCTTATGAGAAAATATAAAATCACCTTAGTTTCCAGGAGGTGGTTTGGAGCTTATTATAAAGTAAAGGATGCTGATATGTTAAGTTTGAAGTGACTTCCTGTGCTATTTCTTAATATCCTACCATTGAATTTCAGTAAACTGATCAAAAACTAAAATCATGCATTTGGGTGACCTTTAAAGGTTATATCTGTATTCAAAACATGAAAAGAAATTGCCTAATGAATGATCTTATTTACCGTATGACGGAAGAATTCTGAGGCAATTCCAGGAGCACATTTTTACTTAGCTTATCAGCGGAACTTCTTTTGAAAGTTACTCAGGGTCGAAGGATAACAGGAGAAGGAACTGGAATCTTGCAAACAAGGCTGAGGTAGGATGGCAGACTTTACTCCTCAGTGTTCGTTAGCACCAGGCTTCTGCAGTCTCCTGAAGATATGAAAGCTCATTTTCCAGGTCTCGTTCAGACAGAAGAATGCCTGAGAGACACAGTCTCACAGCAGACCTCCTGGTTCTCTGGATCTCATAATCTCCAGTCTCTCAGATGCCTCTTTCACTATATTCCTTGACTTCTAGGTGCAGGCGTTGTGTTGAAGATATCTCTGTGGTGATGAGTCCTCCACAATCTGTTGATATCTGCATTTTGTCCACTAGGGTTTTCTGTTATTTCTCCAATTTCTATCAATAGATTATTTTTTTTTTTTTGGTGAGGGATGTAAGCTATTCTTATCTATGAGAAGAAAGGATACTGTCAGAATGTAGTTAGGAATTATGCTGATCTAGTAAAGTGTCAACAGCTGACTAGGTCCCTAGCACCAGCCATTATTATTTTTGTGTTGTATGGGCCTTAAGTCTAATTACAAAATTGTTGATTGCAAGATGTGAGTATCACTATTTCATCTTTAGAGATATTTTTCCATATTTTAAAAAAGATATGGAAGATCCTTAAGACAGTTGGAGATAGATGCATTATAAAATTATTGCCAAAGAAAACTGAGAAATTTGAGAAGCAGGAATGTAGACGATATTTGAATAATGCAGATATACCCAATGTCAACATTTTTATTTGAGCTATACCCAATGTCAACATTTTTATTTGAGCTATATTCTTCTTGATGTGAATCTCTTTCTCTCTCTCTCTCTCTCTCTCTCTCTCTCTCTCTCTCTCTCTCTCTCTCTGTGTGTGTGTGTGTGTGTGTGTGTGTGTGTGTATGTGTAAGTGAACTTGTGGGAGATAGGCATTTATGATCATATTTTAGTAACTTCATTCATGAATGCTCCCATCATTTGCTTGTGAAGCATTTGTTCCCACATAACTGCATACATATCAAAACCAATGCCCAGAGTATCAATCTGTCCTCCAAATCTTTGTCTCTATACCCATACATCAGTGCAGCTGTTGGACCATATTAGAAAAGATCCTTCACTTATCTCAGGAACTTATAATTGGACAGAGCCCAGAGAATAAGTGCCAGTGTATGCTCATCCATAAACATATAACACCAACACTACTAGATGTTGGGGCAGGATCAGAGCCAAAAAATATCTTCTGGATAAGAGAAGACCCCTGACTTCATAATCTCACAGCAATTGTGGTTGCCTGCACAAAACCTGAACAAGATCAAGCCAGTCAACACTCTAATATGGAGGGAGAAGGGTTTCCTGAGCCTCTCCCCCTAATTGAGGAGCTCTGGACAATAGATAGTTTGAGAGGAGAAAGAGTCAGCTTATTTGACAAGAATGACCCACCATGCCCTAGTGGACAGTCTCATACTCACAAGCATATTGGCAACACAAATTGCATGTAGTTGTTTATTTTTTAAAAAAAATAACAAACGTTGGACAAGAAATTGGGGAGTGGGTAAGTGGTGGTGGATCTGGAAAGAATTGTGTGGAGAAATTTAAGTCAATATGATCAAAATATGTTGTATGAAATGGTCAAGTAATTAATAAAATATAACATATTGATGAAAAATACAATGACACTTGCATAAATCCTCCAAATACACTTTATTTATGTTTGTTCTGTGTTGTTGTCCTTACTGGAGGCAATTGATATTATGAAGAAACATCTTTTTGAGAATGAATTTGAAGAGTTTGAAATAAAGCAAAAATGTATGAACTGTAAAGAAAGCGGGACTTGGTGCCAACGTTCTATCACAAGCATGTGGCAATGTTTGGATTCAGTAACAATAACCAGGAGTTTAGACACACTGCAATTCAATTTTACTATATCTTGGTGATCAAATTTTCAAAACTGAAAAGCAGAAGTTCTCACCCCTGTAGCAATCATCATGGGGAAGATGAAAATGGATTATTGACGATCTCTGTCTCACCATAAGTCAGTCTGCCTTTGCCAGAGTGGAAGCCAGCCTCAGCATTTCCCCCGAGCCAGTTTAGAAATTGCAGTAGAAGCTTCAGCAAAGAATAAGTTCTAGAGGGAAATACGATCAACAAGGGAACTAAGGAGAGAATTGGATGGGGCATTTTCACAGCTGCTCACCATAAAAAAAAAAAAAAGATGGAGTGAAGGAAAATGGGATCTTCTGACAAGGTATGTAAGTCAGCTACAAACCACTCTACAAACAGAACCATGAGGTCTCTTGGTTGACACTAGTTAACCCTGAGAACGGAACAAATTAAAATTCGGGCATCAAAATCCAAAGAGATAGCTCAGCAAGGATAGATGCCATCCATGCCTGGCAAGCTCATTTTGATCCCTAAAGACCAGGGTAGAAGGAAAGAAATGACTCTTAAATGTTGTCCTCCCTCTTCCATATTTACACCGTGACACAGATACCTGCACTCAAACACATGCACACACTCACGCAAACACATAATATTCAAATAATAATAATAATGCCACTCAGTTGTATTATTTTTATTGTGGTAAAACACAGTGACCCAAAGTGACTGGGAGAAGAAAGACTTACTTTGGCTCATGAGTCCAGCCAGAGTGCATAAAGGTGGTAGGGGGATAGCAGAAGTCACCTAGAGCAGGAAAGCTGAGAAATCACAACTTGAACCACAAACACAGAACAGAGAAAGAACACTGGGAATGAATTGAGGCTAGAAACTCTCAAAGCCACCCCAGTGGCAGATTTCCTCTGACCGGTGTGCACCATCTCCCTTTAGTGATACCAACTACAGATCAAGTGTTCAAATACCTGAATCTATGGGGGAACATTTCTCATTCAAACCAGCACATAATTTTTATTTTAAGAAGAAGGAGGGAGAGGAGGAGTATTGATATGGATTTGTGTTAGAGTAACCCTCAGTCAAGTTCTTGGAAGATTGAACTTTAAGAAGCTACTGAAGGAGTTCAGAGAGCTGCCCTGAGAATGGATCAGGATAAAGAGGTTTCAGTTTCTCATAGATGGTATGTGCAGAATACAGATTAGCAAAGAGTTCAATGTTCCTGCTTGGAATTGGCTAGATTTGGGCCTGGAGAGACAGAACAACGACTATATATATATCACACATATATCCATACCAAGTCATAAATGTATGCATATGCACATATGTAACTCCATATGATGTGCATAGAAAATAAGCATAGTTCTCATCAATATTCAATGTTGTTTTTACTGCCCCTTGAATGCTGACTCCAAGAACAAGAGCAGCATCATTCACAAGTTCCTTGGCATCTTTTCCATAGTTCTCAAAAAGGACCTGGGCCTCAGTGGAGTCTTCGTCAGGATATACTGCTTAATACTGAAGGCAGGGTTTTCAAATCATTCGGATTAATATATAGTTGGCCTCTTCGAGTACAGTAAATCGGCAAAGATATATATATATATCAGAGTCATTGACCACAGGGATAAGATACAGTTTCAATCAGCCAGCAACATGCTTTAACTGTAATGAGCCTGGTGTGGCTAAGATCCTTGTATCATCATTTAATTCCCTATCCATCACTCTATTTTTAGATGACCACCTGCTTTGCTTATAGAAGCAAATGAATACATTTAGAAGAATAAAAAGGAAATAAAAACTAGCGGAGAAGACCTAAGTGTAACCCAAATACTGTTTTCCAAGTTTGGGAGAAGTAACATTTCTGAATAACATGGGAATACATAATGAATAGAAAGAAATGTGGTTTTTACAAATACCCTGAATCCAGTCTTCTTTAACAGCATCCTGTGTACCAAGGTAGCCAGGTTCTGCACATCAACATAATCAACACCTTTAAGAAAAAATCATATTGCAATATTTCTGCCTTGTCACACATGCCTTTCCCTAGAGAAGTTACATCCCCATGTACCGTCACTGATTTATTCTTTAAGCAAGGGTGGCAGGATAAATAAATTGCAATGTTACCGGCTGGCTCAGAATTTCCCATAGGAAAGAAAGCTATCATTTGTTTAGAAAAATACCTTGGTATTCTGTTTTAGATGTGTGAACCCTGAGGACAAGGTCGAGGAGGATTCTCCAAAGAAGAAAAGGTTTCTTTTTCACTGTAAGGTCTGAAAAGATGTTTTAAAGGGGGGGGATGCGTGAAATAGAAAAGGAAGAACTAGACCCTCAAATAGATGAAGATGGATGGGGATTGAAAGAGGGGGAAGGAAACAGAGCAAACCAACATGATCAGAAACTAGAAAAAATCTGGGCCGGGCAGTGGTGGCGCACGCCTTTAATCCCAGCACTCGGGAGGCAGAGGCAGGCGGATCTCTGTGAGTTCGAGACCAGCCTGGTCTACAAGAGCTAGTTCCAGGACAGGCTCCAAAGCCACAGAGAAACCCTGTCTCGAAAAACCAAAAAAAAAAAAAAAAAAATCTGGATCATGGTCACAGACAAATTCCTGGGGCAGGACTGGTAGCCAAAGAAGACTGAAGGAAAGAGCACCATTCAATAGTTAGGCATTACTGCTGTCCTTCACCCCTCTTCTTGATAGTGTTTTTTGTAACTAGTGACTGTCTATGTGTGTGACATTTTGGAGAAGTTGGAGATGGATAACACACCCTTGCTGACTACAGGGCCGAGTCCTGAACAAGAGAGGAGGAACTGAGAAACTCACGAATATGAGAGTTCTGTGTCAACAAGAGCTCTGACAGATGATGCCACGAGAATGTCTCTACGATGTGGTTGCAAAGCCTAGATTTGCCATCTAGAAAGATGAACTGTTGCAAGCTTAGGTAAAGCCTGAGTAAGTGAAAACTTACCTGGCATCGGTCTTAGACTAATAAGAACTGTGTGAGACCAGAAAACACTAGACTGAGACATTGCTGATCAGCTCATTGGCCAATTGCAATAAAGTAAAGAAGAAAGGGGGAAAAATACAAACATCTCCAGAAAAGAAAAAAAATAACAAAATTCCAAAGAAAAGAGAAGAAAAGCCCCAATAGCTGGAGCCAAGTGCCGTAGCTAATGTGGCAAAGTATGGGTAAAATGGGCCAGAAATAACATCCTGGGATATTTTTAGTTGTCTATCTTCTTAATTTCCTTAGAGCTATTTATTCTTAAATCAGAGAAGTTAAAAGGTTTCTATGAATTCATACCATGTTTAATGATATGAATTTGCCAGCACAGGGACTATATCTGGTTTGAGATTTATAATAGCCATGACTCTGATTCCTACAAGCAGTCAAAGATAAAGGAAGAAAGATATAAACTATTCTTACAACAAAGTGAGAAATTAGTAAAATTGGCCTCACTATGTGGAGTCTAGGAACCGGGCTGGCAAAGTAGGGAAACCATGTGTTCACACACATCTAGAATTCAGAGACTCAAGGGAAAGCCTGAAATGAAATGGGGAGGCTCAATTTAGGAAAATAGCCATTTAAATGACATCAACAAAAGCAGAGATCGTCTAGTTTGAATGGTACTGTGAACATAAGACCTCTGTCAAGCAGTCCTTGCTTTCATTCTGGGTTACTTATGCAAGTACTTTCAAGCACTCTGTGACTGTTTTCTTTCTTTCTTTCTTTCTTTCTTTCTTTCTTTCTTTCTTTCTTTCTTTCTTTCTTTCTTTCTTTCTTTATGTTTCAGTGTTTCATGTGCTGACTCCTAGGAAGATCCACATGGTTAACTCAGCTTGAGTTACAAGTCCCTGTTCTGGCATTTAAGATTTGGGAGAGATCTCTTGGGTGTGGTCCAAAAAAGTTAATTTCTGCTTCCAATTAAATCTTATGATTTGTATTTTCCCCCAAACCAAACAGAGCAATTGATTGTAGAGTGGTTTAAAAAGGTTCTATACATAAGACTGCTCCCCTAACATGATAAAATATTTTTGCAACTGGAAACCCATTAGTCTCTCGGATGAAGATACTTGGAATTGTTCATCCACTATCATTCACCATGCATTTCAAATTTTCATCTGCGATATTTTCCCTGTATATTCTTCAACATTTCCAATACAGTAGCCCTGAGTTACAAGAGGTTGATTCTTCAGCACTTGAGATAGAGCCAGTTTGAATTAAGATGGGATGGGAGCTTAAAGTAGGCAAGACACAAGACATATGTTAGGATGGAAGTTTTAAATATATTTAATTTTAATAGAGAAAAATGAATTATTAAATGTAATTTTACATGTTATATTTATTTAGTGAGATTATTGGAAAATTTAAATTATATGTATTGTTTATAAGATACTGATTTTGGACAGCACTGGTCTGGGTTAAATGCACAGTTAAGCACCATCATTCACATACATTATGTAATGTATTGTGGACGCAGGCAGAAAAATAAGGGGATTATTTACAACACACACTTCTACATGCTTATATCTCTCAGCATCCACGCAGACTGACTGTTTAAATGGACCTTTCTGTACAGATTCATTATACGTGTTAAATAAATGCCTGAAAAAAAAAAACAGGGCAAAAAATAGATTCATGAAAAAAAAAGTTCAGGGCTTGAGAAAACCCAAGCACTTAGAGGAAAGAAGACTTCTTTGGCACAGCTCCATGGCCTGCTGTCAGTGCTTGCTAAGGAGAGCTGTTGGCTCTTGAATTGTGAATGTGCACGGTGAGACAGACAAGGAAGAGTTCAGCTGCTATAGGTTAAAGAGACAAACAGGTAAAGCAGATATCCTCTAAAAACAAAACTGCTGTGTCCTGACGCTGAGGGATATGGGAAAGCTCAGAGTTCATGAGAAGAAAGGGCTCTTCGAAGAAGCCCAGGCTCGCCGATGGAAACTGGCAAAGGTTACCCTGAAGCAAAGGGCATACAGAAAACAGACTAGGCTTTCCTGGGCTAGTGAAATCCACTTGATATTTGTCTGCTCACCCGATATAAATATATCCCTTATGAAATAAAGAATAGTAGGATAAAACTATTTGGTACAGAATGTCCGGAGTTACATAAGCAAATTATCAAATATGACTAAAAGCACAACCGAACAACTGAGAAAAAAAAGCCAAAAACAAACAAAAAAAATCAAGGAGAAAAAAACTAGCAGATGTTCCAAACACTACATCGATCTAGGATAAAGGGAAAACATTATTAGAGCCAAGGAGATGCCAGAAAAATTAGCAGCTTTGACAAATAAAGTTTGAAAATTGTAAATTATGATATTTATTCTATTTATTTTAAAAATAAAATTGTCAATATGATGGTAATAGTACATTAAACACAAAATGCTTAGGATTTTGGAACTGGAACTGAACGGGAAAAGTAAGTTTTATTTTTTTTTTTAAAAAAAGAGCCTAAATTTTAGAGTCAAGAAAATTAAATGTTGGAAAATAATCATCCAGAAGGTCTCCAATTGACTCCATGACATAGCATGTCATGACATAAGCATGCACCATAAGATGGTTTAATGCCTAGGTGCTTTAATAGGAGCGGGCAACCAGGGAGGTGGTCCAAAACCAGTAGACAAAATAGTGGGTGACGTTTTCTAGATCTGATGAAAAGCGTCAGGTCACAGTCTCCAAGAACTCCACATATGCTGAGTATAGCACATATACAGCAAGCTACACCGAGGCGTGCCTTTGTAAGGGCATCAGAATCCAAACATTGTTAATCTGCAGTCACCAAAGAAATGAGGTGGAGCTAGTATACAGAAATAGAGGCAAGTGAATGAAACCAGACAAACCATGCATTCATCTGCACTTTTACAGCTGTTCATCTAAACTAGGCAATATAGTGGCAAACTTTTTCATATGATTACCAATTTACTATCTGTAGAATTTATAGTCATGCCTTCTCCTTCATTCTCAATCCTGGTCGTTTATGGTTGTTCTTTCTCCCCTTTGATCAAGGTGAATGGGAGCCTATCATCTTCCCAAATAGTTATTTTAATTTTATTGTTGTTTTTTAATATTACAATGCTTTCTATTTCATTTATGTCTGCTGTTTTCGCACTAATGCTTCCTGTATTCTGCTCACTCTAGACTTTATTTTTTCTCAATTCTTCTTATTTTAATTCCCGGTTACAGGTTTTAGCTTCTTCTTTTCTATAATTCATATGTTTAGCACCGTAAATTTCTCCAAAATATTATTTTACCTGCATTCTAAAAAATGTTGATGAAACTATTCTGATTTCAATTGTTCAAACAAAACCAAAAACTTTTGTGGTTTCCCTTTGACCCAGTAGATCTAGAAGTGTGAAATTGAGTTTCCAGTATTGATTTTACAATGTTCTCTGATTTCCATCATCTTAATTACATAGAAAAAAGTTCTATGGTATCAATGTGCAATTTTCAAGCATATAAATGCTTGCTTTGTGGATGTGACCCGACTACTTTTATAATCCCAGGATTCAGAAGCTGAAGCCCTGTCTCCATTGTGATGTGATCAGAAGGTGTGGAGGCAGAGATGGAAGAGAGTAAATAAAGTGGAGCCTTTTTTTTAGTGCAATCACTGTCTTATATAATTGACCGCAGAAGGCTGCCTTAGTCTTCACCTCATGTGAGACTAGACAAGAACTACATGAGGCCACTGTAAACCAGAAAAAAGATCTTTGGCCAGGGAAAGAATCTGCCAGTGTCTGGATCTTGGATTTCCTAGACTCCAGATTGGGAAGATTAATTCTTTGAGGGTCACTGATTCTTGAGTTTGTAAAATCCTGCAACAGCACCCTCTCTATGTGTTTCATTTTACTGTTGGGTAGATGGTTTATAGACATCATTTGAGTACAATTATTTGCTAGTTGCTAAGTCTTACTTATACCTGCTGGTTGTCAATTGACGCTTTCTCGTAGTTTGGGGAAGGGTAGTGTTCATCTGATGTACTTATGTGTTTAGTTCTTATTTAATTCGTACAAACCCTTGTTTCATGGATTTTCAAATTCTGCTGTAGAATATTTTATGAGGTTTTGTATTCTTGATAAAATAACTATACTCTGTTGGGAGCAATGAGACCCCAGATCCTGAATTTCTTGTAATACCCTGATCTGAGTGCCTACACCTGCTCTGAGCACGAGAACTTCAGGAGTTCCTGATGGCAGGAGAGTGGTTTCTGGTGGGGCGTGGCTATCTCTATATAATCTGCCCCTGAACACAATAAAGGGGGCATTCTTACGGAATTCAAGGATGACCTGTGTCGCTGTCTCTCTGTCTGTGTGTGTATGTGTATTTTAACCTCCAGCCCCTTGCCCGAAGCTTGGTAACTGGGTAATAGCACACAGAACACAGACACCGGGGCATGGGGCGCGGCAATTGGAGGTCCCCACCGAGATTTCGGCAATACTCTATGTACTATTTTTATAGTACATACAATACTACAAAAATTATGTTTGGAAATATTTTCAGTTTAAGAGCATCCTTTATATAATACTAATATACTTACCCCAGAATTCTTTTTGTTAGAAATACAGTGGTTTTACTTTTTAAATATTAATTTGTTTTTTATTCACTGAACTTTATGTATAAGGTATTTTTCATGTGGATTGGATAGAATCAAGTGTAGTGATAGTTCATTTGTATTTTAATAAATAAAGCTTTCCTGAAGATCAGAGAGTAAAGCAGTCCCACTTGTCAGCCTTACGGACCAAGCACTGGTAACACCCACTTTTAATCCCAGTAGCCATACTAGTTTGCCATAGAAACTGGACAGTAGTGGTGCACACCTTTAATATAAGCCCTAGAGAGGAATATAAAATGGGGGAGGAGGGGAGAGACAGCTCTCAGACACAGTCTCATTCTAAGATTCCTGGAGGCAAAATTGTCATTTCAGACTGAGGTAGAGGTAAGAGCCAGTGGCTGGCTGTTTTGCTATTCTGACCTTCAGGTTGAACCCCAATATCTGTCTCTGAATTTTTATTAATTGTACTACAATCAAGTCTTGTCATTTATACTACTTTATCATTTCTGCATATTTTGAGGGAGGTTGAGATAGGATTTCTCTGTGTAACAGCCCTGGCTGTCCTGGAATGTGCTTTGCAGACCAGGCTAACCTTGAACTCACAGAGATCCGCCAGCCTCTGCCTCCCGAATGTTGGGATTAAACATGCACCACCACTTCCCTGACACTCCTACATCTTAATGATAGTGTTTATATCATTTATACTTAATATAGTTACTAATTCAAGAGTTTTTAAAAATGATTTTTGAAGAAAGATTCATTTCTATTTTTATTTGCACGCCATGTGGGTGTCTCTGTGAGTGTGTGTCTTGAGTGAGCAGGCTCCTGAAGAGGTCAGAAGAGGAGGGCAGATCTGGAACTGGAGTTATAAGCAGCTGTGAGCTGCCCAGGGCGTGTGCTGTAAACCAGGCTCATGTTCTTTGGAGAAGCAGCAAGCGTTCTGAGCCATCTTTCCAGCTCTCCAAATGCTCCCTAATGATTCATTCATTCCTTTGAACTTCTGTTCTTTGTTCTTTCCTCCTTTTGTCTGGATGAAGTGCTGTATATGTTCCTATTTATCTTCTCTTCTCGTAGCTATTCTTGTGTTCAGCTTTTCACAGTCAATTGTCCATCGGCTTTTACTACTTCCTATGAATTGTAGAACTCAACAGTTTACTCCTGGTGTTTTTCCCCCTTGCTTCTCCTCCCAGCTAAGTTCTATACACTAGCAGTTCAATCAGTGAGTGCTTTGTTTGTTTGAAAGAAGAAATTCCCAGGATTTAGAAACCCGTTGGAAATGGGGGCTATCTTTGGTTCTAACCCTATTGCCTGTTTAACATTGGTACTCAAGATACATTTGCATATGTGTTTGCAAATTAAAAAAAAAAGTAGTCAAACAAAATGTGTAGGAGCAGTAAAGTAGTGGATCTCATCGTTATCAGCCCATTGTTACATAGTCTGTGGAAGCACTTGGCTGAAGGTAGAAAAAGGTTACAATATCCAAATGTATTATTCTTCAGCAGGGCCTGCAGAAGTCAGATCAATAACGAAAACAACTGCAGAATTTCCAAGGCACCTATTTTAATGGAAAATGATAAGTAGCTTGCTGAGATTAATGGAGTTTCAGAAAATAACTTTACACAAAGATATACCCTTTGATGAAAGTCTAATTACAGTGGCTATTTGTTCATTGTAAATGGGCACTAAGTGTGGCAGAAAATATTTGTTCCAGCTGAAGGATCATGTCCTTCTGCCACCATAGTCCCATTGTCCTTGATTTCATTAAGCATGCTATAGGTAGTTGGAGAAGAAACTTTCTGGTAATTGCAAAATGAGTTAATAATCAATTAGCAAATTGTTAATTTGTTAGTAAAATTTATCAATTAACGTTTAGTTAACTGACAAATTGTTTCATGGCGTATTGCACAATTGGACCATTTTTTGCAGGATCAACCTTCATATTCTCAATACATTTTGAATGGCCAAGCCTGTGTAATTTTCTGTCATTATATTCCCAATTGGGAAATTCTCAAGACACTAGATAGCAATCCTCACAAACTTTTAACCTCTGTTCACAAATTTTTGGGGCTTCATTTTTCTACTTCTCATTGAGGAGTACTTGGTGAACAAGACTTATATTGCCTAATTTTATCCATTGGCTATATCATCCATGTGGGACAGAATACCACCAAATTGCAATTCCAACATCCTTGAGAGAGCATGAAGACCTATAATGTGAGTTCACATTATTTTTCACCTCATATCTCTATTCATAAAAAATCCTCACAAAGCTGTGATTATAAAATAAAAGACAGCCATGGTAATGCCTCTTACGGACACACTAAGTGTAAGCCATCCTCTTTGAACTCAGAGTCATTAGGGACTCTTCACTTAGTATTGACGTGATTGTTTATACCTGGTGGCATGTGTTTGGCAATGTATATCCCAAAGTAATTAGAAATTCATATTTTATTACTGCAGCTAAGATTGCATCGAGCTGTAGGATGCTATGTTTAAGTATCAACTGGGGCTTCTTATACAAGTTGGCCATATAACTTTCTGCTACATCAAGGCAATAAGGACAAAGCTAAACTGCAATGGAGAAATGTAATGTGGCTGTTTCGCCACCAGCATAGCAAGATTTATTACTTCAAGGAGGTACTAATGAAAGGTTGCTTTGGCTCAGAATTTTAAAGATGCCATCGAGGTGAGCTATAATTCAACATCTGAAAGACAAGCAGAAAGACCTCTAACGGCACTGCTTGGTAAGATTGTAGTTACAGATTAATCTTTTACCTTTAAGTCCCACTCTGGAATGTTTCCACCTCCACCAGCTATCCACCCACGCAGACCTTCTTCATACCATAAACCTCCGCAGCACAGAAATTTGTTTAACATACTAAATTTGAGCTTTCCTCCCTTCTTTGTGTTCAAATCCTAGTCTCATCTTCTTTCTGAAAAGGGTATTTAGGACAGTTTGACAGAACATAGCTCAGTTTTTAAAGTTAACGTACACGTCAATTTCAGGTCCTGTACAAAGGATCCTAGAATTATAAATCAGCAATGCAGAAGATTGCATGTAAAGTCAAATTGATTCTTTGAAATGTAATGCCCTCTTTTTATCTACATACTGTCCAGATATATTTATCATTAAATTTTTTATGAAGAGAACTGAGATATTTTTTATAAAGAGATCCCAAGTGGTGGGATACAAGAGGAACCTCTTAGTTCTGTGGATCCTGACCTATTTCTCTAAGTTAAAAATTTGATCTGACTCTGTCTCCAGCCTTTTATTTAGATACTATTACCAAGGAATGAAGTGAATGGCATGATAACCCAAGTTTTTAACACCTTCCTAAGAAAAGCTGGTGGCTTATCCCTCAGGTCATATTAGTTTTCTAACTTAGAACTTAGTGTCTTCTAAATTACCACTCATCTCTGTGCGTCTGACTCTGTCTTAGGACAGCTATTGTGATTGAGTTCTTATGGCCTTCCCCTCGGGTCTTTCATTCTTATCAATGAAAGCAAAAAATTTGTGCTCAGTTTTCAATTTTAATAAAATCAATATTGGACTTTGAATGAAGAACAAGGGGAACAAGACCCTCTCCCCACCCCAACCCCCCGCCGCCGACAATCTCTTTCAGAAACCAGATTATCTCCAATGCTTCTCTTGTACTTCCTTCCATCAGGGAAGCGGTGCTGCAATATCATAAGAATTTGGAAGACGTGGTTTCCTATAGTGTACTTACATTGAAGACAGTTGCCTAGTTTCCCTGTATTTCAGTTTCTACTTCTAAAATGGGATATTTGGACAATATAGTCCTTATTGTATCTCGCTCAAGGTAGAATCCTATCTTAAAGTCAACTTATTTAAGCCAGAAATGTTAATCTCTTAAAATTATCAATTAAAATGTTTAAAAGTACCTTTTGATCAATGGATTCCAATAGCTACATGGATCTCCAGACATTTAGCCAGGAGCTGATATCCTATATATAAAACCTCTGTCCTTGCCTTCTTAGAAAGATTTTTTTTTTGTCCATAGATCCATTTAGTGTTCAGTTCACCTGAATAAGTATTGGTACATTTTTTTTTCAGTAACGACTGTTGCTTTTCTGTTCTTCCTGAAGGATGTTCATCAATACCTGAGATTGAGGATCAAGTCCCAGAGTCTGGAAAGTCTATCCTTCTCCAATCAGACACTCAAGTCAAGCCACTCTGCCAGTTGGGCTGGCTGTCTGTTAGAAGCGTTCACGGAGACTTAGCAAGCTTCCTGTATATTTGCCTCAGGAATGTCACATCGCTAATCATTAGCCAAGCTCTCTGATGACTCCATCAGGCTATGCTAACTATCATGACAGACATGCCCAATTTACATTAGTCATTCAAAGCTACTTCACAGCCCTCGGCAGCACCAGAGCCATGTTGTATGTCTCAGGATCACACTGAAAGGAGTGAGCTTCCTAATCCCTCAATGCAACAAAAGCTAGAGGTACCCCATGTTGCAAGTAACAGTTAATCCCCAGCCTCCGTTTCTTGTCCTCGCATTTCCCCAGGCATTCTATACGCTAGAGAGTTCTGCAATTTTAACTTCACTTAGGAAAGTCCATAGTTACCCAATTTTTTTCTGGTTTCAGCCCCATCACTTAACTTGGAAGATCTGATAAATTCATCATCTATCCATGAAATTATCCAAAATCTTTGTCTAGACATTAGTATTACTTTTCCAGACCTGTTATTAAGATCGGTTAACATATTTATGCAATCTTCATCTGGCTTTATGCTTGTGTTTTGTTCCTCAAACTGCGTGCTGTTTCTCATTGTAAAATATGATGTACAAAACAGGGCCTCTTCATGTGTTCAGTTAATCATTATGATAAGCTGACATTTGTTGAATGTGTAGCAAGTTCAATAGTAAATGGGTAGTTTGACTTATAGGTCTTGAGTTTATGGAGAATTGATTTCACTATTCTTGTAGGTATCGCCTTTAAAAGACATATTCTAATTAATTATATTTTATATGAACTATGTAGTATATTTTCTCTGTGATGAATAATAGTTTATTGAAATGTATATACACATATACATATATTTATCATTGTTAGAAACCACTCATCATTTATATATGGTAGCTTTTAATCTCAATGGATTATATTCTCTAAGGGATATAAATTATTTAATATTTTGTTAATAAAATAAAATATTACACATTTATCATTGAATTCCATATTAGCATTTAGAACACCATATCCAAAAATGAAAATGATGCTCTTCAACAAAGAGACTTTGTGCTCATAATCTCTGTCAACAAACTTCCCTGTGCATATGTCAGGGTTTAGCAGAGTTCACCATGCAACCTCTTTGTTACACATTAGCAGGACCTGTTAGACTTGCTCTTCTGTTCTGAAATCTCTGCCGTTTTCCCCAGGGCTAGAATCTACAGAAAGGAAATCTTGAACTTGTTAGTCTAATTGAACCGAAATGTCTTTAGATGAAAGAAGTTGCAACATTCCCATTTTTATAGCTTCTTTGTTAAATGAAGTAAAAATTTGATGTAAAGCAAAAGGCTTTGAGTTCTGTTTTTACCATTCCTTTTTCTACGAAATAGAAATCTCCACTGTTGAGCTGGTAAAGATTTACCAGCAAACATGAAGTTGGTCCCTATCTCTTTTCCATCACTTGGCAATGAACTTGTACTTGTCTAGGCTTTTTAGTGTCATGGGGAATTATTCTTTAAGTTCACTTTAGCTGAAACAAAAGGCACATTAAAAGCATACTAGTTCTTTAAAATACTATCGTTCACTTGTGTCAAATAAATATGAGGTCCTCCATTTCAAGTTAGGCCACATTCCCCCTGAAGCCTTTCTCTAGAACCCCATATATCTGGAAGATAATAGTATCTTCAAAAGCATCACCCTCCATGAAATTCCTCTTTCCAATCATGAAAGCCTTCCCTGTAATTTCTCCTTAGGTAAATTGCTTTTAATTATATTCCTTTTTGCCTTCAGTCTTATCTTCTGAATTAAGTTTAGCCTTGGTATGGTGTATCCAAGAAAGCCATAGCATGTTTATAACATTTCCATTCTGGGTTTTTCCTCACAGAGAGTCATTTTAATGGCACATTTTTCTTGTCACACTCTCCTGCACCAGTGGGCATTTCCTGTCCACCCTAAAAGAGTAGCGTGTACACATTCGGACTAGACCAATGTCCCACCTTAGCTGAAACTGAAAACAGCTGGAGTGAAATCTCTTAAAATCTATAGCGCCTGAAGAAAAGAACCAGACTACTTTTAACCGACAACACACGAAGGAAATTTGGGACACATGATGGAAGAGACTGGTAGCTTTCTGTTACTGGGTAATGGGGAAATCCTTGTTAGCCAATAATCTGTAAGAGGTGAAACCTAGTTTAGGCGTGGCTTTCTGGGACCGGGAGATAAAAACCTGTGCACCACCCAGGTGCGCTCTCTGTGTAGTTCCTCCCCCCACCCCCCCCCACCCCCGCGGTCAAGCAGAGCTTGGATCTCTCGTGCCTGTGGCATGAGTTTTTCCCCTTATATTAAATAAAATATATTTGCCTACCTTTAAGCTAGCCTGGTTATTTCCATATCTAGGTAACAGCGACAACTGGGTATGAAAATACTACAAACACAGCATTGGTCCATGTTTCTGTATGGTAGAGGTATGAAGCTTGGGGGACATCATAAAGCCATGTCATGATGCTACAAGGCTTTCTTAACTAGGCACACTAGAGTCACCTTGAAGTTTGTCACCATTTTTTGTTGGCGGAATTTTGTTCTTTCCTCTTGAAAGGCTTTCAGCTTTTAAAGACCCTCTTATATTCTTTGTTTGTCCTGAGGAATCCTCCAACTTCAGGATAACAACTGGCCCTCAATTTTTTGAGCTTCTTTCGCATCCCCATCTATGCTAAAGCAGCAAATCCCTCGGTCATATAATGTGACATGATCGCAGGGGTGCTGTTGCCCCCAAACCAAGTTTCCAAGCATCCTAATGGGGAGACTGTATGAAAGTAAAGGTCAGTAGAAATCTTTGTGGAATTCTAGGCAGCATCGGGAGGTAAGTTTTTTTGAAGGACCACTGAATTTTTATCTGTTCACTAAGGTTATATTTGTCAAGCAATGCCGAGGTGGCAATTTACCATAAATCAGTATTGGATCATATTGATTTTCAAATGGATGTTTAATACCAATTATAATTTTAGCTTTTGTTTTTAATACAAAAAAGTAGAAATGAAAATCTTAAACTATTCATTGATATTAAAAAAAAAGTCAATAGTCCTGGTGATTCACTTTTAATTTTTTTTCTTATAAAGCATTTCAATCTATTTAAATCGTACTATTCTCATTCAGTCCCCCACAGAAATAAAGACCCTGACAGCCAAGGAGCTAATGAATGCAATAGAATTTTCAGCACCTTGTCATTTGCTGCCATCTCTGCCACCACCTCTGGCCCCAGGGAATTAGCTATTTGAAGAAAGGTCAGAAGGCCCCAAATGGCATTGGCTCTTGCATGTGAAATGACGCCATCTTGACTAATGCTAAGTGTGCTGGAAACGAGGAAAGTGAGGAATCACAGTTCACAATAATAAATTTGAAAATGAAAGCAAGGTGGGAGGAATGCTGCTATATTAATAAAGATCCAGTGCCACATGACTCCTGCACCTAAGAGGCATCGACTAGAAAAAATACTGAATTTTCCAGCAGGCTAGAAAGGCCTCAAGAGTAAATTCCCAATTTTATTTATATGTTATGCAGGCATATAAGTAGATATATATTTATGTGAGTATATGTGAATGAATATATAAAAATGAACATATATAGTGGATATATATTCATTTATATAAGTGACTATATCGTGAATATACATACTCATTTTGAAAGTTTATAAAGGAGAGAGTTCAATTATTTCTAATCAATTTTTATATAAACACAGCGAACCCTCCCTTCTAACTCAAAATTCAGTTTAGTTATGATGCAGTAAGAATCTACTTGGAAGACAGAATGAAATAAATGTGAGCGCATGCAAGTATATTTACTGGAGAGAAACAAAACAAGAAACAAAACAAATACCGTTCACTATACAATGGCCCACATCTCTGTAGATCTGTAGACAGTTGCTGGTGTATGGATTTTTCAAACACTGCTATTTACAAAATCACAAAAGAGAGTTTATAAACCATCTCAGATTTTAAAGTATTTTTCCCTATGCCTCAGAAGTGGAGAATAGGAGAAATCACTGTCAGTCTCCGGGACGATTGTTATCATGCTCAACAGCTTGGAACTGTTGGTACTTATTCCTCAGACCACGAAGCGTATGTAGTAAGAGCTTCTAATTACTGGTTGTTGCGGTATCCAGAGAATGTGCTCAACACCTTCCTGTCTGAAGCCATGAGGGTATGTTCATTCTCTATGAAAGGTAAAAAAAAAAAAATGAAAGTAAGAAATATTTGGCTATTTTTATAAAGTAGCACCTGGCAGAGTGGAAAGTGGTGGCATTTAAGACTTCTTAAGTAGCTCTGACTAGCCTGCCAAGTAGAAAACTCAAAGATAACATAGCAAAATAAAGGGGGTGGGATGTAAAGACCGACTGCCTTTCAAGCTCAAACAGAACTTCAGGCATTCTTTTCCTCCTGTCTAGTCATGAAGTGAGTGGCACAGCAGTTGCCTGGCAAAGAGTCTCATAGTTGGCCATTTGAAACTTCGAGTTTTATGATAATGGACTCAACACATTTATCAAGCTGGAATCTGTGTCCTACAAACACTAATTTTTATGGGTGAACAGGAAGGTGCGGATAGTAGCATTGAGAATTCATTTTATCTGGCAGATATTTCACAGAGTCTTACCTAATTCTAAATGTAAATGTTCGGAGGCAGTGGGTCCCAGGAATTTATGGCAAAATTCTTTAGTATGACCTGTATATGTAGGTGAGCTACTGGTCCATTATTTCTTCCTCTTAGCAACGTGTTTGAAAGGATATAAATTCACCAGTATGAGCTTATTCCTGGCCTTGGTTTTTGAAACAAGCATGTATCATGTACGTGAATAAGTGTGAAAACTAGGTCTCTCTGCTATACTTTTCTGTGATTTTGTTTTACAAGGAACAGTTGTTCTCTCTTTGTGGAATGTGAACCTCCCCTGTGGTCAGGGAATAGCTTCAGCTGAAGAATCTTATTTCATTCATGGGAACTGAAAGGGCGGACAATACAGCTGTGGGAGAGGAAAGCGATCTCTTCTGCAGTCTGCCATCCCCACCAAGTTTTCCTACAACTCCCAGCATCCCCCTCTGCCTGTTCTCTTCAGACAAAGGCAATCTCTGCTGCTCAAAAACTTGACTGCAACAGAAATGCGCTCTCCAAATACTACAAAGGGGGCCATCTGCTACACATGCCCTCTGCCATTGTTTCCTAGGGACTTGTTGCCTTCTCGGCAATGCTGAAATACAGTCTTCCCCAATTTGGAAAACAAATGAACCCACCCTTTCTCATTTTCCGCTTCTCTACACCCAATATAGAGTGTTGGGGAATATTTTCTGTGGTCCAGTTTATTCCAGGATAACCTGTCTACCCATTTAAATTCCTGTTTCCAAGAGTTCAGCTGTTTTGTAAACTAAGATTCAGGAAAATTTGCAGATGCAGAGATAGTATTCTAGCATATTTACCCTACCATATTATTCCTTATTGCATAAGGTTGTCTATCTGTTTTGATAGACAGCCATAAACATGGTAAACTCTGACAACCATGAATATCTTGTGATGTACAGGAGGGCAGACTTTTTTATACACTCAAAGAATCAACCTCAATTTCAATAAAATGGTGCTTATCATTTAACATTTAACATTTGTAAAGCACTCTCTATAACCCATACGCACACCTAGAGAAATTTGCAATCTAGCGACTAAGAAAGACTAGGCCATAAATAACAGTAATGTAAAATCT